>NW_026263047.1:0-167247 GCF_947179515.1 Apodemus sylvaticus | reverse complement strand
TCTCCAAAACTACACGTTGTATCTCGAAAAGAATTGTTGTGGCGTGTACGTCTTAACATGTAGCATCTAAAGAGAACCAAAAGGAGAATTTTCTTTCGTCAAAATTTTTCAGAAAATCACGTTTTAAGGAAATCCCGCATCGTGCGAAATTATCTTGTTTTTCCTAAACAACACGTTGTAAGTCGAAAAGCTTTCATGTTGCGTGTATGTCTAAGTGTGTAGCCTCAAAAGAGAAGGCACAGGACAGTTTTCTCTCGAAAGGATATGTAAGAATACCACTTCATAAGGAAATACAGTTTTGCAGAGTAAAGACATATACGTACGCATTGGAAACTCTTTACGAGAAGAAATAACGCATAGTACAAAATTAGCTTGTATCTCCAAAACTACACGTTGTATCTCGAAAAGAATTGTTGTGGCGTGTACGTCTTAACATGTAGCATCTAAAGAGAACCAAAAGGAGAATTTTCTTTCGTCAAAATTTTTCAGAAAATCACGTTTTAAGGAAATCCCGCATCGTGCGAAATTATCTTGTTTTTCCTAAACAACACGTTGTAAGTCGAAAAGCTTTCATGTTGCGTGTATGTCTAAGTGTGTAGCCTCAAAAGAGAAGGCACAGGACAGTTTTCTCTCGAAAGGATATGTAAGAATACCACTTCATAAGGAAATACAGTTTTGCAGAGTAAAGACATATACGTACGCATTGGAAACTCTTTACGAGAAGAAATAACGCATAGTACAAAATTAGCTTGTATCTCCAAAACTACACGTTGTATCTCGAAAAGAATTGTTGTGGCGTGTACGTCTTAACATGTAGCATCTAAAGAGAACCAAAAGGAGAATTTTCTTTCGTCAAAATTTTTCAGAAAATCACGTTTTAAGGAAATCCCGCATCGTGCGAAATTATCTTGTTTTTCCTAAACAACACGTTGTAAGTCGAAAAGCTTTCATGTTGCGTGTATGTCTAAGTGTGTAGCCTCAAAAGAGAAGGCACAGGACAGTTTTCTCTCGAAAGGATATGTAAGAATACCACTTCATAAGGAAATACAGTTTTGCAGCGTAAAGACATATACGTACGCATTGGAAACTCTTTACGAGAAGAAATAACGCATAGTACAAAATTAGCTTGTATCTCCAAAACTACACGTTGTATCTCGAAAAGAATTGTTGTGGCGTGTACGTCTTAACATGTAGCATCTAAAGAGAACCAAAAGGAGAATTTTCTTTCGTCAAAATTTTTCAGAAAATCACGTTTTAAGGAAATCCCGCATCGTGCGAAATTATCTTGCTTTTCCTAAACAACACGTTGTAAGTCGAAAAGCTTTCATGTTGCGTGTATGTCTAAGTGTGTAGCCTCAAAAGAGAAGGCACAGGACAGTTTTCTCTCGAAAGGATATGTAAGAATACCACTTCATAAGGAAATACAGTTTTGCAGAGTAAAGACATATACGTACGCATTGGAAACTCTTTACGAGAAGAAATAACGCATAGTACAAAATTAGCTTGTATCTCCAAAACTACACGTTGTATCTCGAAAAGAATTGTTGTGGCGTGTACGTCTTAACATGTAGCATCTAAAGAGAACCAAAAGGAGAATTTTCTTTCGTCAAAATTTTTCAGAAAATCACGTTTTAAGGAAATCCCGCATCGTGCGAAATTATCTTGTTTTTTCCTAAACAACACGTTGTAAGTCGAAAAGCTTTCATGTTGCGTGTATGTCTAAGTGTGTAGCCTCAAAAGAGAAGGCACAGGACAGTTTTCTCTCGAAAGGATATGTAAGAATACCACTTCATAAGGAAATACAGTTTTGCAGCGTAAAGACATATACGTACGCATTGGAAACTCTTTACGAGAAGAAATAACGCATAGTACAAAATTAGCTTGTATCTCCAAAAACTACACGTTGTATCTCGAAAAGAATTGTTGTGGCGTGTACGTCTTAACATGTAGCATCTAAAGAGAACCAAAAGAAGAATTTTCTTTCGTCAAAATTTTTCAGAAAATCACGTTTTAAGGAAATCCCGCATCGTGCGAAATTATCTTGTTTTTCCTAAACAACACGTTGTAAGTCGAAAAGCTTTCATGTTGCGTGTATGTCTAAGTGTGTAGCCTCAAAAGAGAAGGCACAGGACAGTTTTCTCTCGAAAGGATATGTAAGAATACCACTTCATAAGGAAATACAGTTTTGCAGAGTAAAGACATATACGTACGCATTGGAAACTCTTTACGAGAAGAAATAACGCATAGTAAAAAATTAGCTTGTATCTCCAAAACTACACGTTGTATCTCGAAAAGAATTGTTGTGGCGTGTACGTCTTAACATGTAGCATCTAAAGAGAACCAAAAGGAGAATTTTCTTTCGTCAAAATTTTTCAGAAAATCACGTTTTAAGGAAATCCCGCATCGTGCGAAATTATCTTGTTTTTCCTAAACAACACGTTGTAAGTCGAAAAGCTTTCATGTTGCGTGTATGTCTAAGTGTGTAGCCTCAAAAGAGAAGACACAGGACAGTTTTCTCTCGAAAGGATATGTAAGAATACCACTTCATAAGGAAATACAGTTTTGCAGCGTAAAGACATATACGTACGCATTGGAAACTCTTTACGAGAAGAAATAACGCATAGTACAAAATTAGCTTGTATCTCCAAAACTACACGTTGTATCTCGAAAAGAATTGTTGTGGCGTGTACGTCTTAACATGTAGCATCTAAAGAGAACCAAAAGGAGAATTTTCTTTCGTCAAAATTTTTCAGAAAATCACGTTTTAAGGAAATCCCGCATCGTGCGAAATTATCTTGTTTTTCCTAAACAACACGTTGTAAGTCGAAAAGCTTTCATGTTGCGTGTATGTCTAAGTGTGTAGCCTCAAAAGAGAAGGCACAGGACAGTTTTCTCTCGAAAGGATATGTAAGAATACCACTTCATAAGGAAATACAGTTTTGCAGAGTAAAGACATATACGTACGCATTGGAAACTCTTTACGAGAAGAAATAACGCATAGTACAAAATTAGCTTGTATCTCCAAAACTACACGTTGTATCTCGAAAAGAATTGTTGTGGCGTGTACGTCTTAACATGTAGCATCTAAAGAGAACCAAACGGAGAATTTTCTTTCGTCAAAATTTTTCAGAAAATCACGTTTTAAGGAAATCCCGCATCGTGCGAAATTATCTTGTTTTTCCTAAACAACACGTTGTAAGTCGAAAAGCTTTCATGTTGCGTGTATGTCTAAGTGTGTAGCCTCAAAAGAGAAGGCACAGGACAGTTTTCTCTCGAAAGGATATGTAAGAATACCACTTCATAAGGAAATACAGTTTTGCAGAGTAAAGACATATACGTACGCATTGGAAACTCTTTACGAGAAGAAATAACGCATAGTACAAAATTAGCTTGTATCTCCAAAACTACACGTTGTATCTCGAAAAGAATTGTTGTGGCGTGTACGTCTTAACATGTAGCATCTAAAGAGAACCAAAAGGAGAATTTTCTTTCGTCAAAATTTTTCAGAAAATCACGTTTTAAGGAAATCCCGCATCGTGCGAAATTATCTTGTTTTTCCTAAACAACACGTTGTAAGTCGAAAAGCTTTCATGTTGCGTGTATGTCTAAGTGTGTAGCCTCAAAAGAGAAGGCACAGGACAGTTTTCTCTCGAAAGGATATGTAAGAATACCACTTCATAAGGAAATACAGTTTTGCAGAGTAAAGACATATACGTACGCATTGGAAACTCTTTACGAGAAGAAATAACGCATAGTACAAAATTAGCTTGTATCTCCAAAACTACACGTTGTATCTCGAAAAGAATTGTTGTGGCGTGTACGTCTTAACATGTAGCATCTAAAGAGAACCAAAAGGAGAATTTTCTTTCGTCAAAATTTTTCAGAAAATCACGTTTTAAGGAAATCCCGCATCGTGCGAAATTATCTTGTTTTTCCTAAACAACACGTTGTAAGTCGAAAAGCTTTCATGTTGCGTGTATGTCTAAGTGTGTAGCCTCAAAAGAGAAGGCACAGGACAGTTTTCTCTCGAAAGGATATGTAAGAATACCACTTCATAAGGAAATACAGTTTTGCAGAGTAAAGACATATACGTACGCATTGGAAACTCTTTACGAGAAGAAATAACGCATAGTACAAAATTAGCTTGTATCTCCAAAACTACACGTTGTATCTCGAAAAGAATTGTTGTGGCGTGTACGTCTTAACATGTAGCATCTAAAGAGAACCAAAAGGAGAATTTTCTTTCGTCAAAATTTTTCAGAAAATCACGTTTTAAGGAAATCCCGCATCGTGCGAAATTATCTTGTTTTTCCTAAACAACACGTTGTAAGTCGAAAAGCTTTCATGTTGCGTGTATGTCTAAGTGTGTAGCCTCAAAAGAGAAGGCACAGGACAGTTTTCTCTCGAAAGGATATGTAAGAATACCACTTCATAAGGAAATACAGTTTTGTAGAGTAAAGACATATACGTACGCATTGGAAACTCTTTACGAGAAGAAATAACGCATAGTACAAAATTAGCTTGTATCTCCAAAACTACACGTTGTATCTCGAAAAGAATTGTTGTGGCGTGTACGTCTTAACATGTAGCATCTAAAGAGAACCAAAAGGAGAATTTTCTTTCGTCGAAATTTTTCAGAAAATCACGTTTTAAGGAAATCCCGCATCGTGCGAAATTATCTTGTTTTTCCTAAACAACACGTTGTAAGTCGAAAAGCTTTCATGTTGCGTGTATGTCTAAGTGTGTAGCCTCAAAAGAGAAGGCACAGGACAGTTTTCTCTCGAAAGGATATGTAAGAATACCACTTCATAAGGAAATACAGTTTTGCAGAGTAAAGACATATACGTACGCATTGGAAACTCTTTACGAGAAGAAATAACGCATAGTACAAAATTAGCTTGTATCTCCAAAACTACACGTTGTATCTCGAAAAGAATTGTTGTGGCGTGTACGTCTTAACATGTAGCATCTAAAGAGAACCAAAAGGAGAATTTTCTTTCGTCAAAATTTTTCAGAAAATCACGTTTTAAGGAAATCCCGCATCGTGCGAAATTATCTTGTTTTTCCTAAACAACACGTTGTAAGTCGAAAAGCTTTCATGTTGCGTGTATGTCTAAGTGTGTAGCCTCAAAAGAGAAGGCACAGGACAGTTTTCTCTCGAAAGGATATGTAAGAATACCACTTCATAAGGAAATACAGTTTTGCAGAGTAAAGACATATACGTACGCATTGGAAACTCTTTACGAGAAGAAATAACGCATAGTACAAAATTAGCTTGTATCTCCAAAACTACACGTTGTATCTCGAAAAGAATTGTTGTGGCGTGTACGTCTTAACATGTAGCATCTAAAGAGAACCAAAAGGAGAATTTTCTTTCGTCAAAATTTTTCAGAAAATCACGTTTTAAGGAAATCCCGCATCGTGCGAAATTATCTTGTTTTTCCTAAACAACACGTTGTAAGTCGAAAAGCTTTCATGTTGCGTGTATGTCTAAGTGTGTAGCCTCAAAAGAGAAGGCACAGGACAGTTTTCTCTCGAAAGGATATGTAAGAATACCACTTCATAAGGAAATACAGTTTTGCAGAGTAAAGACATATACGTACGCATTGGAAACTCTTTACGAGAAGAAATAACGCATAGTACAAAATTAGCTTGTATCTCCAAAACTACACGTTGTATCTCGAAAAGAATTGTTGTGGCGTGTACGTCTTAACATGTAGCATCTAAAGAGAACCAAAAGGAGAATTTTCTTTCGTCGAAATTTTTCAGAAAATCACGTTTTAAGGAAATCCCGCATCGTGCGAAATTATCTTGTTTTTCCTAAACAACACGTTGTAAGTCGAAAAGCTTTCATGTTGCGTGTATGTCTAAGTGTGTAGCCTCAAAAGAGAAGGCACAGGACAGTTTTCTCTCGAAAGGATATGTAAGAATACCACTTCATAAGGAAATACAGTTTTGCAGAGTAAAGACATATACGTACGCATTGGAAACTCTTTACGAGAAGAAATAACGCATAGTACAAAATTAGCTTGTATCTCCAAAACTACACGTTGTATCTCGAAAAGAATTGTTGTGGCGTGTACGTCTTAACATGTAGCATCTAAAGAGAACCAAAAGGAGAATTTTCTTTCGTCAAAATTTTTCAGAAAATCACGTTTTAAGGAAATCCCGCATCGTGCGAAATTATCTTGTTTTTCCTAAACAACACGTTGTAAGTCGAAAAGCTTTCATGTTGCGTGTATGTCTAAGTGTGTAGCCTCAAAAGAGAAGGCACAGGACAGTTTTCTCTCGAAAGGATATGTAAGAATACCACTTCATAAGGAAATACAGTTTTGCAGAGTAAAGACATATACGTACGCATTGGAAACTCTTTACGAGAAGAAATAACGCATAGTACAAAATTAGCTTGTATCTCCAAAACTACACGTTGTATCTCGAAAAGAATTGTTGTGGCGTGTACGTCTTAACATGTAGCATCTAAAGAGAACCAAAAGGAGAATTTTCTTTCGTCAAAATTTTTCAGAAAATCACGTTTTAAGGAAATCCCGCATCGTGCGAAATTATCTTGTTTTTCCTAAACAACACGTTGTAAGTCGAAAAGCTTTCATGTTGCGTGTATGTCTAAGTGTGTAGCCTCAAAAGAGAAGGCACAGGACAGTTTTCTCTCGAAAGGATATGTAAGAATACCACTTCATAAGGAAATACAGTTTTGCAGAGTAAAGACATATACGTACGCATTGGAAACTCTTTACGAGAAGAAATAACGCATAGTACAAAATTAGCTTGTATCTCCAAAACTACACGTTGTATCTCGAAAAGAATTGTTGTGGCGTGTACGTCTTAACATGTAGCATCTAAAGAGAACCAAAAGGAGAATTTTCTTTCGTCAAAATTTTTCAGAAAATCACGTTTTAAGGAAATCCCGCATCGTGCGAAATTATCTTGTTTTTCCTAAACAACACGTTGTAAGTCGAAAAGCTTTCATGTTGCGTGTATGTCTAAGTGTGTAGCCTCAAAAGAGAAGGCACAGGACAGTTTTCTCTCGAAAGGATATGTAAGAATACCACTTCATAAGGAAATACAGTTTTGCAGAGTAAAGACATATACGTACGCATTGGAAACTCTTTACGAGAAGAAATAACGCATAGTACAAAATTAGCTTGTATCTCCAAAACTACACGTTGTATCTCGAAAAGAATTGTTGTGGCGTGTACGTCTTAACATGTAGCATCTAAAGAGAACCAAAAGGAGAATTTTCTTTCGTCAAAATTTTTCAGAAAATCACGTTTTAAGGAAATCCCGCATCGTGCGAAATTATCTTGTTTTTCCTAAACAACACGTTGTAAGTCGAAAAGCTTTCATGTTGCGTGTTTGTCTAAGTGTGTAGCCTCAAAAGAGAAGGCACAGGACAGTTTTCTCTCGAAAGGATATGTAAGAATACCACTTCATAAGGAAATACAGTTTTGCAGAGTAAAGACATATACGTACGCATTGGAAACTCTTTACGAGAAGAAATAACGCATAGTACAAAATTAGCTTGTATCTCCAAAACTACACGTTGTATCTCGAAAAGAATTGTTGTGGCGTGTACGTCTTAACATGTAGCATCTAAAGAGAACCAAAAGGAGAATTTTCTTTCGTCAAAATTTTTCAGAAAATCACGTTTTAAGGAAATCCCGCATCGTGCGAAATTATCTTGTTTTTCCTAAACAACACGTTGTAAGTCGAAAAGCTTTCATGTTGCGTGTATGTCTAAGTGTGTAGCCTCAAAAGAGAAGGCACAGGACAGTTTTCTCTCGAAAGGATATGTAAGAATACCACTTCATAAGGAAATACAGTTTTGCAGAGTAAAGACATATACGTACGCATTGGAAACTCTTTACGAGAAGAAATAACGCATAGTACAAAATTAGCTTGTATCTCCAAAACTACACGTTGTATCTCGAAAAGAATTGTTGTGGCGTGTACGTCTTAACATGTAGCATCTAAAGAGAACCAAAAGGAGAATTTTCTTTCGTCAAAATTTTTCAGAAAATCACGTTTTAAGGAAATCCCGCATCGTGCGAAATTATCTTGTTTTTCCTAAACAACACGTTGTAAGTCGAAAAGCTTTCATGTTGCGTGTATGTCTAAGTGTGTAGCCTCAAAAGAGAAGGCACAGGACAGTTTTCTCTCGAAAGGATATGTAAGAATACCACTTCATAAGGAAATACAGTTTTGCAGCGTAAAGACATATACGTACGCATTGGAAACTCTTTACGAGAAGAAATAACGCATAGTACAAAATTAGCTTGTATCTCCAAAACTACACGTTGTATCTCGAAAAGAATTGTTGTGGCGTGTACGTCTTAACATGTAGCATCTAAAGAGAACCAAAAGGAGAATTTTCTTTCGTCAAAATTTTTCAGAAAATCACGTTTTAAGGAAATCCCGCATCGTGCGAAATTATCTTGTTTTTCCTAAACAACACGTTGTAAGTCGAAAAGCTTTCATGTTGCGTGTATGTCTAAGTGTGTAGCCTCAAAAGAGAAGGCACAGGACAGTTTTCTCTCGAAAGGATATGTAAGAATACCACTTCATAAGGAAATACAGTTTTGCAGAGTAAAGACATATACGTACTCATTGGAAACTCTTTAAGAGAAGAAATAACGCATAGTACAAAATTAGCTTGTATCTCCAAAACTACACGTTGTATCTCGAAAAGAATTGTTGTGGCGTGTACGTCTTAACATGTAGCATCTAAAGAGAACCAAAAGGAGAATTTTCTTTCGTCAAAATTTTTCAGAATATCACGTTTTAAGGAAATCCTGCATCGTGCGAAATTATCTTGTTTTTCCTAAACAACACGTTGTAAGTCGAAAAGCTTTCATGTTGCGTGTATGTCTAAGTGTGTAGCCTCAAAAGAGAAGGCACAGGACAGTTTTCTCTCGAAAGGATATGTAAGAATACCACTTCATAAGGAAATACAGTTTTGCAGAGTAAAGACATATACGTACGCATTGGAAACTCTTTACGAGAAGAAATAACGCATAGTAAAAAATTAGCTTGTATCTCCAAAACTACACGTTGTATCTCGAAAAGAATTGTTGTGGCGTGTACGTCTTAACATGTAGCATCTAAAGAGAACCAAAAGGAGAATTTTCTTTCGTCAAAATTTTTCAGAAAATCACGTTTTAAGGAAATCCCGCATCGTGCGAAATTATCTTGTTTTTCCTAAACAACACGTTGTAAGTCGAAAAGCTTTCATGTTGCGTGTATGTCTAAGTGTGTAGCCTCAAAAGAGAAGGCACAGGACAGTTTTCTCTCGAAAGGATATGTAAGAATACCACTTCATAAGGAAATACAGTTTTGCAGAGTAAAGACATATACGTACGCATTGGAAACTCTTTACGAGAAGAAATAACGCATAGTACAAAATTAGCTTGTATCTCCAAAACTACACGTTGTATCTCGAAAAGAATTGTTGTGGCGTGTACGTCTTAACATGTAGCATCTAAAGAGAACCAAAAGGAGAATTTTCTTTCGTCAAAATTTTTCAGAAAATCACGTTTTAAGGAAATCCCGCATCGTGCGAAATTATCTTGTTTTTCCTAAACAACACGTTGTAAGTCGAAAAGCTTTCATGTTGCGTGTATGTCTAAGTGTGTAGCCTCAAAAGAGAAGGCACAGGACAGTTTTCTCTCGAAAGGATATGTAAGAATACCACTTCATAAGGAAATACAGTTTTGCAGAGTAAAGACATATACGTACGCATTGGAAACTCTTTACGAGAAGAAATAACGCATAGTACAAAATTAGCTTGTATCTCCAAAACTACACGTTGTATCTCGAAAAGAATTGTTGTGGCGTGTACGTCTTAACATGTAGCATCTAAAGAGAACCAAAAGGAGAATTTTCTTTCGTCAAAATTTTTCAGAAAATCACGTTTTAAGGAAATCCCGCATCGTGCGAAATTATCTTGTTTTTCCTAAACAACACGTTGTAAGTCGAAAAGCTTTCATGTTGCGTGTATGTCTAAGTGTGTAGCCTCAAAAGAGAAGGCACAGGACAGTTTTCTCTCGAAAGGATATGTAAGAATACCACTTCATAAGGAAATACAGTTTTGCAGAGTAAAGACATATACGTACGCATTGGAAACTCTTTACGAGAAGAAATAACGCATAGTACAAAATTAGCTTGTATCTCCAAAACTACACGTTGTATCTCGAAAAGAATTGTTGTGGCGTGTACGTCTTAACATGTAGCATCTAAAGAGAACCAAAAGGAGAATTTTCTTTCGTCAAAATTTTTCAGAAAATCACGTTTTAAGGAAATCCCGCATCGTGCGAAATTATCTTGTTTTTCCTAAACAACACGTTGTAAGTCGAAAAGCTTTCATGTTGCGTGTATGTCTAAGTGTGTAGCCTCAAAAGAGAAGGCACAGGACAGTTTTCTCTCGAAAGGATATGTAAGAATACCACTTCATAAGGAAATACAGTTTTGCAGAGTAAAGACATATACGTACGCATTGGAAACTCTTTACGAGAAGAAATAACGCATAGTACAAAATTAGCTTGTATCTCCAAAACTACACGTTGTATCTCGAAAAGAATTGTTGTGGCGTGTACGTCTTAACATGTAGCATCTAAAGAGAACCAAAAGGAGAATTTTCTTTCGTCAAAATTTTTCAGAAAATCACGTTTTAAGGAAATCCCGCATCGTGCGAAATTATCTTGTTTTTCCTAAACAACACGTTGTAAGTCGAAAAGCTTTCATGTTGCGTGTATGTCTAAGTGTGTAGCCTCAAAAGAGAAGGCACAGGACAGTTTTCTCTCGAAAGGATATGTAAGAATACCACTTCATAAGGAAATACAGTTTTGCAGCGTAAAGACATATACGTACGCATTGGAAACTCTTTACGAGAAGAAATAACGCATAGTACAAAATTAGCTTGTATCTCCAAAACTACACGTTGTATCTCGAAAAGAATTGTTGTGGCGTGTACGTCTTAACATGTAGCATCTAAAGAGAACCAAAAGGAGAATTTTCTTTCGTCAAAATTTTTCAGAAAATCACGTTTTAAGGAAATCCCGCATCGTGCGAAATTATCTTGCTTTTCCTAAACAACACGTTGTAAGTCGAAAAGCTTTCATGTTGCGTGTATGTCTAAGTGTGTAGCCTCAAAAGAGAAGGCACAGGACAGTTTTCTCTCGAAAGGATATGTAAGAATACCACTTCATAAGGAAATACAGTTTTGCAGAGTAAAGACATATACGTACGCATTGGAAACTCTTTACGAGAAGAAATAACGCATAGTACAAAATTAGCTTGTATCTCCAAAACTACACGTTGTATCTCGAAAAGAATTGTTGTGGCGTGTACGTCTTAACATGTAGCATCTAAAGAGAACCAAAAGGAGAATTTTCTTTCGTCAAAATTTTTCAGAAAATCACGTTTTAAGGAAATCCCGCATCGTGCGAAATTATCTTGTTTTTCCTAAACAACACGTTGTAAGTCGAAAAGCTTTCATGTTGCGTGTATGTCTAAGTGTGTAGCCTCAAAAGAGAAGGCACAGGACAGTTTTCTCTCGAAAGGATATGTAAGAATACCACTTCATAAGGAAATACAGTTTTGCAGCGTAAAGACATATACGTACGCATTGGAAACTCTTTACGAGAAGAAATAACGCATAGTACAAAATTAGCTTGTATCTCCAAAACTACACGTTGTATCTCGAAAAGAATTGTTGTGGCGTGTACGTCTTAACATGTAGCATCTAAAGAGAACCAAAAGAAGAATTTTCTTTCGTCAAAATTTTTCAGAAAATCACGTTTTAAGGAAATCCCGCATCGTGCGAAATTATCTTGTTTTTCCTAAACAACACGTTGTAAGTCGAAAAGCTTTCATGTTGCGTGTATGTCTAAGTGTGTAGCCTCAAAAGAGAAGGCACAGGACAGTTTTCTCTCGAAAGGATATGTAAGAATACCACTTCATAAGGAAATACAGTTTTGCAGAGTAAAGACATATACGTACGCATTGGAAACTCTTTACGAGAAGAAATAACGCATAGTAAAAAATTAGCTTGTATCTCCAAAACTACACGTTGTATCTCGAAAAGAATTGTTGTGGCGTGTACGTCTTAACATGTAGCATCTAAAGAGAACCAAAAGGAGAATTTTCTTTCGTCAAAATTTTTCAGAAAATCACGTTTTAAGGAAATCCCGCATCGTGCGAAATTATCTTGTTTTTCCTAAACAACACGTTGTAAGTCGAAAAGCTTTCATGTTGCGTGTATGTCTAAGTGTGTAGCCTCAAAAGAGAAGACACAGGACAGTTTTCTCTCGAAAGGATATGTAAGAATACCACTTCATAAGGAAATACAGTTTTGCAGCGTAAAGACATATACGTACGCATTGGAAACTCTTTACGAGAAGAAATAACGCATAGTACAAAATTAGCTTGTATCTCCAAAACTACACGTTGTATCTCGAAAAGAATTGTTGTGGCGTGTACGTCTTAACATGTAGCATCTAAAGAGAACCAAAAGGAGAATTTTCTTTCGTCAAAATTTTTCAGAAAATCACGTTTTAAGGAAATCCCGCATCGTGCGAAATTATCTTGTTTTTCCTAAACAACACGTTGTAAGTCGAAAAGCTTTCATGTTGCGTGTATGTCTAAGTGTGTAGCCTCAAAAGAGAAGGCACAGGACAGTTTTCTCTCGAAAGGATATGTAAGAATACCACTTCATAAGGAAATACAGTTTTGCAGAGTAAAGACATATACGTACGCATTGGAAACTCTTTACGAGAAGAAATAACGCATAGTACAAAATTAGCTTGTATCTCCAAAACTACACGTTGTATCTCGAAAAGAATTGTTGTGGCGTGTACGTCTTAACATGTAGCATCTAAAGAGAACCAAAAGGAGAATTTTCTTTCGTCAAAATTTTTCAGAAAATCACGTTTTAAGGAAATCCCGCATCGTGCGAAATTATCTTGTTTTTCCTAAACAACACGTTGTAAGTCGAAAAGCTTTCATGTTGCGTGTATGTCTAAGTGTGTAGCCTCAAAAGAGAAGGCACAGGACAGTTTTCTCTCGAAAGGATATGTAAGAATACCACTTCATAAGGAAATACAGTTTTGCAGAGTAAAGACATATACGTACGCATTGGAAACTCTTTACGAGAAGAAATAACGCATAGTACAAAATTAGCTTGTATCTCCAAAACTACACGTTGTATCTCGAAAAGAATTGTTGTGGCGTGTACGTCTTAACATGTAGCATCTAAAGAGAACCAAACGGAGAATTTTCTTTCGTCAAAATTTTTCAGAAAATCACGTTTTAAGGAAATCCCGCATCGTGCGAAATTATCTTGTTTTTCCTAAACAACACGTTGTAAGTCGAAAAGCTTTCATGTTGCGTGTATGTCTAAGTGTGTAGCCTCAAAAGAGAAGGCACAGGACAGTTTTCTCTCGAAAGGATATGTAAGAATACCACTTCATAAGGAAATACAGTTTTGCAGAGTAAAGACATATACGTACGCATTGGAAACTCTTTACGAGAAGAAATAACGCATAGTACAAAATTAGCTTGTATCTCCAAAACTACACGTTGTATCTCGAAAAGAATTGTTGTGGCGTGTACGTCTTAACATGTAGCATCTAAAGAGAACCAAAAGGAGAATTTTCTTTCGTCAAAATTTTTCAGAAAATCACGTTTTAAGGAAATCCCGCATCGTGCGAAATTATCTTGTTTTTCCTAAACAACACGTTGTAAGTCGAAAAGCTTTCATGTTGCGTGTATGTCTAAGTGTGTAGCCTCAAAAGAGAAGGCACAGGACAGTTTTCTCTCGAAAGGATATGTAAGAATACCACTTCATAAGGAAATACAGTTTTGCAGAGTAAAGACATATACGTACGCATTGGAAACTCTTTACGAGAAGAAATAACGCATAGTACAAAATTAGCTTGTATCTCCAAAACTACACGTTGTATCTCGAAAAGAATTGTTGTGGCGTGTACGTCTTAACATGTAGCATCTAAAGAGAACCAAAAGGAGAATTTTCTTTCGTCAAAATTTTTCAGAAAATCACGTTTTAAGGAAATCCCGCATCGTGCGAAATTATCTTGTTTTTCCTAAACAACACGTTGTAAGTCGAAAAGCTTTCATGTTGCGTGTATGTCTAAGTGTGTAGCCTCAAAAGAGAAGGCACAGGACAGTTTTCTCTCGAAAGGATATGTAAGAATACCACTTCATAAGGAAATACAGTTTTGCAGAGTAAAGACATATACGTACGCATTGGAAACTCTTTACGAGAAGAAATAACGCATAGTACAAAATTAGCTTGTATCTCCAAAACTACACGTTGTATCTCGAAAAGAATTGTTGTGGCGTGTACGTCTTAACATGTAGCATCTAAGAGAACCAAAAGGAGAATTTTCTTTCGTCAAAATTTTTCAGAAAATCACGTTTTAAGGAAATCCCGCATCGTGCGAAATTATCTTGTTTTTCCTAAACAACACGTTGTAAGTCGAAAAGCTTTCATGTTGCGTGTATGTCTAAGTGTGTAGCCTCAAAAGAGAAGGCACAGGACAGTTTTCTCTCGAAAGGATATGTAAGAATACCACTTCATAAGGAAATACAGTTTTGCAGAGTAAAGACATATACGTACGCATTGGAAACTCTTTACGAGAAGAAATAACGCATAGTACAAAATTAGCTTGTATCTCCAAAACTACACGTTGTATCTCGAAAAGAATTGTTGTGGCGTGTACGTCTTAACATGTAGCATCTAAAGAGAACCAAAAGGAGAATTTTCTTTCGTCAAAATTTTTCAGAAAATCACGTTTTAAGGAAATCCCGCATCGTGCGAAATTATCTTGTTTTTCCTAAACAACACGTTGTAAGTCGAAAAGCTTTCATGTTGCGTGTATGTCTAAGTGTGTAGCCTCAAAAGAGAAGGCACAGGACAGTTTTCTCTCGAAAGGATATGTAAGAATACCACTTCATAAGGAAATACAGTTTTGTAGAGTAAAGACATATACGTACGCATTGGAAACTCTTTACGAGAAGAAATAACGCATAGTACAAAATTAGCTTGTATCTCCAAAACTACACGTTGTATCTCGAAAAGAATTGTTGTGGCGTGTACGTCTTAACATGTAGCATCTAAAGAGAACCAAAAGGAGAATTTTCTTTCGTCGAAATTTTTCAGAAAATCACGTTTTAAGGAAATCCCGCATCGTGCGAAATTATCTTGTTTTTCCTAAACAACACGTTGTAAGTCGAAAAGCTTTCATGTTGCGTGTATGTCTAAGTGTGTAGCCTCAAAAGAGAAGGCACAGGACAGTTTTCTCTCGAAAGGATATGTAAGAATACCACTTCATAAGGAAATACAGTTTTGCAGAGTAAAGACATATACGTACGCATTGGAAACTCTTTACGAGAAGAAATAACGCATAGTACAAAATTAGCTTGTATCTCCAAAACTACACGTTGTATCTCGAAAAGAATTGTTGTGGCGTGTACGTCTTAACATGTAGCATCTAAAGAGAACCAAAAGGAGAATTTTCTTCGTCAAAATTTTTCAGAAAATCACGTTTTAAGGAAATCCCGCATCGTGCGAAATTATCTTGTTTTTCCTAAACAACACGTTGTAAGTCGAAAAGCTTTCATGTTGCGTGTATGTCTAAGTGTGTAGCCTCAAAAGAGAAGGCACAGGACAGTTTTCTCTCGAAAGGATATGTAAGAATACCACTTCATAAGGAAATACAGTTTTGCAGAGTAAAGACATATACGTACGCATTGGAAACTCTTTACGAGAAGAAATAACGCATAGTACAAAATTAGCTTGTATCTCCAAAACTACACGTTGTATCTCGAAAAGAATTGTTGTGGCGTGTACGTCTTAACATGTAGCATCTAAAGAGAACCAAAAGGAGAATTTTCTTTCGTCAAAATTTTTCAGAAAATCACGTTTTAAGGAAATCCCGCATCGTGCGAAATTATCTTGTTTTTCCTAAACAACACGTTGTAAGTCGAAAAGCTTTCATGTTGCGTGTATGTCTAAGTGTGTAGCCTCAAAAGAGAAGGCACAGGACAGTTTTCTCTCGAAAGGATATGTAAGAATACCACTTCATAAGGAAATACAGTTTTGCAGAGTAAAGACATATACGTACGCATTGGAAACTCTTTACGAGAAGAAATAACGCATAGTACAAAATTAGCTTGTATCTCCAAAACTACACGTTGTATCTCGAAAAGAATTGTTGTGGCGTGTACGTCTTAACATGTAGCATCTAAAGAGAACCAAAAGGAGAATTTTCTTTCGTCAAAATTTTTCAGAAAATCACGTTTTAAGGAAATCCCGCATCGTGCGAAATTATCTTGTTTTTCCTAAACAACACGTTGTAAGTCGAAAAGCTTTCATGTTGCGTGTATGTCTAAGTGTGTAGCCTCAAAAGAGAAGGCACAGGACAGTTTTCTCTCGAAAGGATATGTAAGAATACCACTTCATAAGGAAATACAGTTTTGCAGAGTAAAGACATATACGTACGCATTGGAAACTCTTTACGAGAAGAAATAACGCATAGTACAAAATTAGCTTGTATCTCCAAAACTACACGTTGTATCTCGAAAAGAATTGTTGTGGCGTGTACGTCTTAACATGTAGCATCTAAAGAGAACCAAAAGGAGAATTTTCTTTCGTCAAAATTTTTCAGAAAATCACGTTTTAAGGAAATCCCGCATCGTGCGAAATTATCTTGTTTTTCCTAAACAACACGTTGTAAGTCGAAAAGCTTTCATGTTGCGTGTTTGTCTAAGTGTGTAGCCTCAAAAGAGAAGGCACAGGACAGTTTTCTCTCGAAAGGATATGTAAGAATACCACTTCATAAGGAAATACAGTTTTGCAGAGTAAAGACATATACGTACGCATTGGAAACTCTTTACGAGAAGAAATAACGCATAGTACAAAATTAGCTTGTATCTCCAAAACTACACGTTGTATCTCGAAAAGAATTGTTGTGGCGTGTACGTCTTAACATGTAGCATCTAAAGAGAACCAAAAGGAGAATTTTCTTTCGTCAAAATTTTTCAGAAAATCACGTTTTAAGGAAATCCCGCATCGTGCGAAATTATCTTGTTTTTCCTAAACAACACGTTGTAAGTCGAAAAGCTTTCATGTTGCGTGTATGTCTAAGTGTGTAGCCTCAAAAGAGAAGGCACAGGACAGTTTTCTCTCGAAAGGATATGTAAGAATACCACTTCATAAGGAAATACAGTTTTGCAGAGTAAAGACATATACGTACGCATTGGAAACTCTTTACGAGAAGAAATAACGCATAGTACAAAATTAGCTTGTATCTCCAAAACTACACGTTGTATCTCGAAAAGAATTGTTGTGGCGTGTACGTCTTAACATGTAGCATCTAAAGAGAACCAAAAGGAGAATTTTCTTTCGTCAAAATTTTTCAGAAAATCACGTTTTAAGGAAATCCCGCATCGTGCGAAATTATCTTGTTTTTCCTAAACAACACGTTGTAAGTCGAAAAGCTTTCATGTTGCGTGTATGTCTAAGTGTGTAGCCTCAAAAGAGAAGGCACAGGACAGTTTTCTCTCGAAAGGATATGTAAGAATACCACTTCATAAGGAAATACAGTTTTGCAGCGTAAAGACATATACGTACGCATTGGAAACTCTTTACGAGAAGAAATAACGCATAGTACAAAATTAGCTTGTATCTCCAAAACTACACGTTGTATCTCGAAAAGAATTGTTGTGGCGTGTACGTCTTAACATGTAGCATCTAAAGAGAACCAAAAGGAGAATTTTCTTTCGTCAAAATTTTTCAGAAAATCACGTTTTAAGGAAATCCCGCATCGTGCGAAATTATCTTGTTTTTCCTAAACAACACGTTGTAAGTCGAAAAGCTTTCATGTTGCGTGTATGTCTAAGTGTGTAGCCTCAAAAGAGAAGGCACAGGACAGTTTTCTCTCGAAAGGATATGTAAGAATACCACTTCATAAGGAAATACAGTTTTGCAGAGTAAAGACATATACGTACTCATTGGAAACTCTTTAAGAGAAGAAATAACGCATAGTACAAAATTAGCTTGTATCTCCAAAACTACACGTTGTATCTCGAAAAGAATTGTTGTGGCGTGTACGTCTTAACATGTAGCATCTAAAGAGAACCAAAAGGAGAATTTTCTTTCGTCAAAATTTTTCAGAATATCACGTTTTAAGGAAATCCCGCATCGTGCGAAATTATCTTGTTTTTCCTAAACAAAACGTTGTAAGTCGAAAAGCTTTCATGTTGCGTGTATGTCTAAGTGTGTAGCCTCAAAAGAGAAGGCACAGGACAGTTTTCTCTCGAAAGGATATGTAAGAATACCACTTCATAAGGAAATACAGTTTTGCAGAGTAAAGACATATACGTACGCATTGGAAACTCTTTACGAGAAGAAATAACGCATAGTAAAAAATTAGCTTGTATCTCCAAAACTACACGTTGTATCTCGAAAAGAATTGTTGTGGCGTGTACGTCTTAACATGTAGCATCTAAAGAGAACCAAAAGGAGAATTTTCTTTCGTCAAAATTTTTCAGAAAATCACGTTTTAAGGAAATCCCGCATCGTGCGAAATTATCTTGTTTTTCCTAAACAACACGTTGTAAGTCGAAAAGCTTTCATGTTGCGTGTATGTCTAAGTGTGTAGCCTCAAAAGAGAAGGCACAGGACAGTTTTCTCTCGAAAGGATATGTAAGAATACCACTTCATAAGGAAATACAGTTTTGCAGAGTAAAGACATATACGTACGCATTGGAAACTCTTTACGAGAAGAAATAACGCATAGTATAAAATTAGCTTGTATCTCCAAAACTACACGTTGTATCTCGAAAAGAATTGTTGTGGCGTGTACGTCTTAACATGTAGCATCTAAAGAGAACCAAAAGGAGAATTTTCTTTCGTCAAAATTTTTCAAAAAATCACGTTTTAAGGAAATCCCGCATCGTGCGAAATTATCTTGTTTTTCCTAAACAACACGTTGTAAGTCGAAAAGCTTTCATGTTGCGTGTATGTCTAAGTGTGTAGCCTCAAAAGAGAAGGCACAGGACAGTTTTCTCTCGAAAGGATATGTAAGAATACCACTTCATAAGGAAATACAGTTTTGCAGAGTAAAGACATATACGTACGCATTGGAAACTCTTTACGAGAAGAAATAACGCATAGTACAAAATTAGCTTGTATCTCCAAAACTACACGTTGTATCTCGAAAAGAATTGTTGTGGCGTGTACGTCTTAACATGTAGCATCTAAAGAGAACCAAAAGGAGAATTTTCTTTCGTCAAAATTTTTCAGAAAATCACGTTTTAAGGAAATCCCGCATCGTGCGAAATTATCTTGTTTTTCCTAAACAACACGTTGTAAGTCGAAAAGCTTTCATGTTGCGTGTATGTCTAAGTGTGTAGCCTCAAAAGAGAAGGCACAGGACAGTTTTCTCTCGAAAGGATATGTAAGAATACCACTTCATAAGGAAATACAGTTTTGCAGAGTAAAGACATATACGTACGCATTGGAAACTCTTTACGAGAAGAAATAACGCATAGTACAAAATTAGCTTGTATCTCCAAAACTACACGTTGTATCTCGAAAAGAATTGTTGTGGCGTGTACGTCTTAACATGTAGCATCTAAAGAGAACCAAAAGGAGAATTTTCTTTCGTCAAAATTTTTCAGAAAATCACGTTTTAAGGAAATCCCGCATCGTGCGAAATTATCTTGTTTTTCCTAAACAACACGTTGTAAGTCGAAAAGCTTTCATGTTGCGTGTATGTCTAAGTGTGTAGCCTCAAAAGAGAAGGCACAGGACAGTTTTCTCTCGAAAGGATATGTAAGAATACCACTTCATAAGGAAATACAGTTTTGCAGAGTAAAGACATATACGTACGCATTGGAAACTCTTTACGAGAAGAAATAACGCATAGTACAAAATTAGCTTGTATCTCCAAAACTACACGTTGTATCTCGAAAAGAATTGTTGTGGCGTGTACGTCTTAACATGTAGCATCAAAAGAGAACCAAAAGGAGAATTTTCTTTCGTCAAAATTTTTCAGAAAATCACGTTTTAAGGAAATCCCGCATCGTGCGAAATTATCTTGTTTTTCCTAAACAACACGTTGTAAGTCGAAAAGCTTTCATGTTGCGTGTATGTCTAAGTGTGTAGCCTCAAAAGAGAAGGCACAGGACAGTTTTCTCTCGAAAGGATATGTAAGAATACCACTTCATAAGGAAATACAGTTTTGCAGCGTAAAGACATATACGTACGCATTGGAAACTCTTTACGAGAAGAAATAACGCATAGTACAAAATTAGCTTGTATCTCCAAAACTACACGTTGTATCTCGAAAAGAATTGTTGTGGCGTGTACGTCTTAACATGTAGCATCTAAAGAGAACCAAAAGGAGAATTTTCTTTCGTCAAAATTTTTCAGAAAATCACGTTTTAAGGAAATCCCGCATCGTGCGAAATTATCTTGTTTTTCCTAAACAACACGTTGTAAGTCGAAAAGCTTTCATGTTGCGTGTATGTCTAAGTGTGTAGCCTCAAAAGAGAAGGCACAGGACAGTTTTCTCTCGAAAGGATATGTAAGAATACCACTTCATAAGGAAATACAGTTTTGCAGAGTAAAGACATATACGTACGCATTGGAAACTCTTTACGAGAAGAAATAACGCATAGTACAAAATTAGCTTGTATCTCCAAAACTACACGTTGTATCTCGAAAAGAATTGTTGTGGCGTGTACGTCTTAACATGTAGCATCTAAAGAGAACCAAAAGGAGAATTTTCTTTCGTCAAAATTTTTCAGAAAATCACGTTTTAAGGAAATCCCGCATCGTGCGAAATTATCTTGTTTTTCCTAAACAACACGTTGTAAGTCGAAAAGCTTTCATGTTGCGTGTATGTCTAAGTGTGTAGCCTCAAAAGAGAAGGCACAGGACAGTTTACTCTCGAAAGGATATGTAAGAATACCACTTCATAAGGAAATACAGTTTTGCAGCGTAAAGACATATACGTACGCATTGGAAACTCTTTACGAGAAGAAATAACGCATAGTACAAAATTAGCTTGTATCTCCAAAACTACACGTTGTATCTCGAAAAGAATTGTTGTGGCGTGTACGTCTTAACATGTAGCATCTAAAGAGAACCAAAAGAAGAATTTTCTTTCGTCAAAATTTTTCAGAAAATCACGTTTTAAGGAAATCCCGCATCGTGCGAAATTATCTTGTTTTTCCTAAACAACACGTTGTAAGTCGAAAAGCTTTCATGTTGCGTGTATGTCTAAGTGTGTAGCCTCAAAAGAGAAGGCACAGGACAGTTTTCTCTCGAAAGGATATGTAAGAATACCACTTCATAAGGAAATACAGTTTTGCAGAGTAAAGACATATACGTACGCATTGGAAACTCTTTACGAGAAGAAATAACGCATAGTACAAAATTAGCTTGTATCTCCAAAACTACACGTTGTATCTCGAAAAGAATTGTTGTGGCGTGTACGTCTTAACATGTAGCATCTAAAGAGAACCAAAAGGAGAATTTTCTTTCGTCAAAATTTTTCAGAAAATCACGTTTTAAGGAAATCCCGCATCGTGCGAAATTATCTTGTTTTTCCTAAACAACACGTTGTAAGTCGAAAAGCTTTCATGTTGCGTGTATGTCTAAGTGTGTAGCCTCAAAAGAGAAGGCACAGGACAGTTTTCTCTCGAAAGGATATGTAAGAATACCACTTCATAAGGAAATACAGTTTTGCAGAGTAAAGACATATACGTACGCATTGGAAACTCTTTACGAGAAGAAATAACGCATAGTACAAAATTAGCTTGTATCTCCAAAACTACACGTTGTATCTCGAAAAGAATTGTTGTGGCGTGTACGTCTTAACATGTAACATCTAAAGAGAACCAAAAGGAGAATTTTCTTTCGTCAAAATATTTCAGAAAATCACGTTTTAAGGAAATCCCGCATCGTGCGAAATTATCTTGTTTTTCCTAAACAACACGTTGTAAGTCGAAAAGCTTTCATGTTGCGTGTATGTCTAAGTGTGTAGCCTCAAAAGAGAAGGCACAGGACAGTTTTCTCTCGAAAGGATATGTAAGAATACCACTTCATAAGGAAATACAGTTTTGCAGAGTAAAGACATATACGTACGCATTGGAAACTCTTTACGAGAAGAAATAACGCATAGTACAAAATTAGCTTGTATCTCCAAAACTACACGTTGTATCTCGAAAAGAATTGTTGTGGCGTGTACGTCTTAACATGTAGCATCTAAAGAGAACCAAAAGGAGAATTTTCTTTCGTCAAAATTTTTCAGAAAATCACGTTTTAAGGAAATCCCGCATCGTGCGAAATTATCTTGTTTTTCCTAAACAACACGTTGTAAGTCGAAAAGCTTTCATGTTGCGTGTATGTCTAAGTGTGTAGCCTCAAAAGAGAAGGCACAGGACAGTTTTCTCTCGAAAGGATATGTAAGAATACCACTTCATAAGGAAATACAGTTTTGCAGAGTAAAGACATATACGTACGCATTGGAAACTCTTTACGAGAAGAAATAACGCATAGTACAAAATTAGCTTGTATCTCCAAAACTACACGTTGTATCTCGAAAAGAATTGTTGTGGCGTGTACGTCTTAACATGTAGCATCTAAAGAGAACCAAAAGGAGAATTTTCTTTCGTCAAAATTTTTCAGAAAATCACGTTTTAAGGAAATCCCGCATCGTGCGAAATTATCTTGTTTTTCCTAAACAACACGTTGTAAGTCGAAAAGCTTTCATGTTGCGTGTATGTCTAAGTGTGTAGCCTCAAAAGAGAAGGCACAGGACAGTTTTCTCTCGAAAGGATATGTAAGAATACCACTTCATAAGGAAATACAGTTTTGCAGAGTAAAGACATATACGTACGCATTGGAAACTCTTTACGAGAAGAAATAACGCATAGTACAAAATTAGCTTGTATCTCCAAAACTACACGTTGTATCTCGAAAAGAATTGTTGTGGCGTGTACGTCTTAACATGTAGCATCTAAAGAGAACCAAAAGGAGAATTTTCTTTCGTCAAAATTTTTCAGAAAATCACGTTTTAAGGAAATCCCGCATCGTGCGAAATTATCTTGTTTTTCCTAAACAACACGTTGTAAGTCGAAAAGCTTTCATGTTGCGTGTATGTCTAAGTGTGTAGCCTCAAAAGAGAAGGCACAGGACAGTTTTCTCTCGAAAGGATATGTAAGAATACCACTTCATAAGGAAATACAGTTTTGCAGAGTAAAGACATATACGTACGCATTGGAAACTCTTTACGAGAAGAAATAACGCATAGTACAAAATTAGCTTGTATCTCCAAAACTACACGTTGTATCTCGAAAAGAATTGTTGTGGCGTGTACGTCTTAACATGTAGCATCTAAAGAGAACCAAAAGGAGAATTTTCTTTCGTCAAAATTTTTCAGAAAATCACGTTTTAAGGAAATCCCGCATCGTGCGAAATTATCTTGTTTTTCCTAAACAACACGTTGTAAGTCGAAAAGCTTTCATGTTGCGTGTATGTCTAAGTGTGTAGCCTCAAAAGAGAAGGCACAGGACAGTTTTCTCTCGAAAGGATATGTAAGAATACCACTTCATGAGGAAATACAGTTTTGCAGAGTAAAGACATATACGTACGCATTGGAAACTCTTTACGAGAAGAAATAACGCATAGTACAAAATTAGCTTGTATCTCCAAAACTACACGTTGTATCTCGAAAAGAATTGTTGTGGCGTGTACGTCTTAACATGTAGCATCTAAAGAGAACCAAAAGGAGAATTTTCTTTCGTCAAAATTTTTCAGAAAATCACGTTTTAAGGAAATCCCGCATCGTGCGAAATTATCTTGTTTTTCCTAAACAGCACGTTGTAAGTCGAAAAGCTTTCATGTTGCGTGTATGTCTAAGTGTGTAGCCTCAAAAGAGAAGGCACAGGACAGTTTTCTCTCGAAAGGATATGTAAGAATACCACTTCATAAGGAAATACAGTTTTGCAGAGTAAAGACATATACGTACGCATTGGAAACTCTTTACGAGAAGAAATAACGCATAGTACAAAATTAGCTTGTATCTCCAAAACTACACGTTGTATCTCGAAAAGAATTGTTGTGGCGTGTACGTCTTAACATGTAGCATCTAAAGAGAACCAAAAGGAGAATTTTCTTTCGTCAAAATTTTTCAGAAAATCACGTTTTAAGGAAATCCCGCATCGTGCGAAATTATCTTGTTTTTCCTAAACAACACGTTGTAAGTCGAAAAGCTTTCATGTTGCGTGTATGTCTAAGTGTGTAGCCTCAAAAGAGAAGGCACAGGACAGTTTTCTCTCGAAAGGATATGTAAGAATACCACTTCATAAGGAAATACAGTTTTGCAGAGTAAAGACATATACGTACGCATTGGAAACTCTTTACGAGAAGAAATAACGCATAGTACAAAATTAGCTTGTATCTCCAAAACTACACGTTGTATCTCGAAAAGAATTGTTGTGGCGTGTACGTCTTAACATGTAGCATCTAAAGAGAACCAAAAGGAGAATTTTCTTTCGTCAAAATTTTTCAGAAAATCACGTTTTAAGGAAATCCCGCATCGTGCGAAATTATCTTGTTTTTCCTAAACAACACGTTGTAAGTCGAAAAGCTTTCATGTTGCGTGTATGTCTAAGTGTGTAGCCTCAAAAGAGAAGGCACAGGACAGTTTTCTCTCGAAAGGATATGTAAGAATACCACTTCATAAGGAAATACAGTTTTGCAGAGTAAAGACATATACGTACGCATTGGAAACTCTTTACGAGAAGAAATAACGCATAGTACAAAATTAGCTTGTATCTCCAAAACTACACGTTGTATCTCGAAAAGAATTGTTGTGGCGTGTACGTCTTAACATGTAGCATCTAAAGAGAACCAAAAGGAGAATTTTCTTTCGTCAAAATTTTTCAGAAAATCACGTTTTAAGGAAATCCCGCATCGTGCGAAATTATCTTGTTTTTCCTAAACAACACGTTGTAAGTCGAAAAGCTTTCATGTTGCGTGTATGTCTAAGTGTGTAGCCTCAAAAGAGAAGGCACAGGACAGTTTTCTCTCGAAAGGATATGTAAGAATACCACTTCATAAGGAAATACAGTTTTGCAGCGTAAAGACATATACGTACGCATTGGAAACTCTTTACGAGAAGAAATAACGCATAGTAAAAAATTAGCTTGTATCTCCAAAACTACACGTTGTATCTCGAAAAGAATTGTTGTGGCGTGTACGTCTTAACATGTAGCATCTAAAGAGAACCAAAAGGAGAATTTTCTTTCGTCAAAATTTTTCAGAAAATCACGTTTTAAGGAAATCCCGCATCGTGCGAAATTATCTTGTTTTTCCTAAACAACACGTTGTAAGTCGAAAAGCTTTCATGTTGCGTGTATGTCTAAGTGTGTAGCCTCAAAAGAGAAGGCACAGGACAGTTTTCTCTCGAAAGGATATGTAAGAATACCACTTCATAAGGAAATACAGTTTTGCAGAGTAAAGACATATACGTACGCATTGGAAACTCTTTACGAGAAGAAATAACGCATAGTATAAAATTAGCTTGTATCTCCAAAACTACACGTTGTATCTCGAAAAGAATTGTTGTGGCGTGTACGTCTTAACATGTAGCATCTAAAGAGAACCAAAAGGAGAATTTTCTTTCGTCAAAATTTTTCAAAAAATCACGTTTTAAGGAAATCCCGCATCGTGCGAAATTATCTTGTTTTTCCTAAACAACACGTTGTAAGTCGAAAAGCTTTCATGTTGCGTGTATGTCTAAGTGTGTAGCCTCAAAAGAGAAGGCACAGGACAGTTTTCTCTCGAAAGGATATGTAAGAATACCACTTCATAAGGAAATACAGTTTTGCAGAGTAAAGACATATACGTACGCATTGGAAACTCTTTACGAGAAGAAATAACGCATAGTACAAAATTAGCTTGTATCTCCAAAACTACACGTTGTATCTCGAAAAGAATTGTTGTGGCGTGTACGTCTTAACATGTAGCATCTAAAGAGAACCAAAAGGAGAATTTTCTTTCGTCAAAATTTTTCAGAAAATCACGTTTTAAGGAAATCCCGCATCGTGCGAAATTATCTTGTTTTTCCTAAACAACACGTTGTAAGTCGAAAAGCTTTCATGTTGCGTGTATGTCTAAGTGTGTAGCCTCAAAAGAGAAGGCACAGGACAGTTTTCTCTCGAAAGGATATGTAAGAATACCACTTCATAAGGAAATACAGTTTTGCAGAGTAAAGACATATACGTACGCATTGGAAACTCTTTACGAGAAGAAATAACGCATAGTACAAAATTAGCTTGTATCTCCAAAACTACACGTTGTATCTCGAAAAGAATTGTTGTGGCGTGTACGTCTTAACATGTAGCATCTAAAGAGAACCAAAAGGAGAATTTTCTTTCGTCAAAATTTTTCAGAAAATCACGTTTTAAGGAAATCCCGCATCGTGCGAAATTATCTTGTTTTTCCTAAACAACACGTTGTAAGTCGAAAAGCTTTCATGTTGCGTGTATGTCTAAGTGTGTAGCCTCAAAAGAGAAGGCACAGGACAGTTTTCTCTCGAAAGGATATGTAAGAATACCACTTCATAAGGAAATACAGTTTTGCAGCGTAAAGACATATACGTACGCATTGGAAACTCTTTACGAGAAGAAATAACGCATAGTAAAAAATTAGCTTGTACCTCCAAAACTACACGTTGTATCTCGAAAAGAATTGTTGTGGCGTGTACGTCTTAACATGTAGCATCTAAAGAGAACCAAAAGGAGAATTTTCTATCGTCAAAATTTTTCAGAAAATCACGTTTTAAGGAAATCCCGCATCGTGCAAAATTATCTTGTTTTTCCTAAACAGCACGTTGTAAGTCGAAAAGCTTTCATGTTGCGTGTATGTCTAAGTGTGTAGCCTCAAAAGAGAAGGCACAGGACAGTTTTCTCTCGAAAGGATATGTAAGAATACCACTTCATAAGGAAATACAGTTTTGCAGCGTAAAGACATATACGTACGCATTGGAAACTCTTTACGAGAAGAAATAACGCATAGTACAAAATTAGCTTGTATCTCCAAAACTACACGTTGTATCTCGAAAAGAATTGTTGTGGCGTGTACGTCTTAACATGTAGCATCTAAAGAGAACCAAAAGGAGAATTTTCTTTCGTCAAAATTTTTCAGAAAATCACGTTTTAAGGAAATCCCGCATCGTGCGAAATTATCTTGTTTTTCCTAAACAACACGTTGTAAGTCGAAAAGCTTTCATGTTGCGTGTATGTCTAAGTGTGTAGCCTCAAAAGAGAAGGCACAGGACAGTTTTCTCTCGAAAGGATATGTAAGAATACCACTTCATAAGGAAATACAGTTTTGCAGAGTAAAGACATATACGTACGCATTGGAAACTCTTTACGAGAAGAAATAACGCATAGTACAAAATTAGCTTGTATCTCCAAAACTACACGTTGTATCTCGAAAAGAATTGTTGTGGCGTGTACGTCTTAACATGTAGCATCTAAAGAGAACCAAAAGGAGAATTTTCTTTCGTCAAAATTTTTCAGAAAATCACGTTTTAAGGAAATCCCGCATCGTGCGAAATTATCTTGTTTTTCCTAAACAACACGTTGTAAGTCGAAAAGCTTTCATGTTGCGTGTATGTCTAAGTGTGTAGCCTCAAAAGAGAAGGCACAGGACAGTTTTCTCTCGAAAGGATATGTAAGAATACCACTTCATAAGGAAATACAGTTTTGCAGAGTAAAGACATATACGTACGCATTGGAAACTCTTTACGAGAAGAAATAACGCATAGTACAAAATTAGCTTGTATCTCCAAAACTACACGTTGTATCTCGAAAAGAATTGTTGTGGCGTGTACGTCTTAACATGTAGCATCTAAAGAGAACCAAAAGGAGAATTTTCTTTCGTCAAAATTTTTCAGAAAATCACGTTTTAAGGAAATCCCGCATCGTGCGAAATTATCTTGTTTTTCCTAAACAACACGTTGTAAGTCGAAAAGCTTTCATGTTGCGTGTATGTCTAAGTGTGTAGCCTCAAAAGAGAAGGCACAGGACAGTTTTCTCTCGAAAGGATATGTAAGAATACCACTTCATAAGGAAATACAGTTTTGCAGAGTAAAGACATATACGTACGCATTGGAAACTCTTTACGAGAAGAAATAACGCATAGTACAAAATTAGCTTGTATCTCCAAAACTACACGTTGTATCTCGAAAAGAATTGTTGTGGCGTGTACGTCTTAACATGTAGCATCTAAAGAGAACCAAAAGGAGAATTTTCTTTCGTCAAAATTTTTCAGAAAATCACGTTTTAAGGAAATCCCGCATCGTGCGAAATTATCTTGTTTTTCCTAAACAACACGTTGTAAGTCGAAAAGCTTTCATGTTGCGTGTATGTCTAAGTGTGTAGCCTCAAAAGAGAAGGCACAGGACAGTTTTCTCTCGAAAGGATATGTAAGAATACCACTTCATAAGGAAATACAGTTTTGCAGAGTAAAGACATATACGTACGCATTGGAAACTCTTTACGAGAAGAAATAACGCATAGTACAAAATTAGCTTGTATCTCCAAAACTACACGTTGTATCTCGAAAAGAATTGTTGTGGCGTGTACGTCTTAACATGTAGCATCTAAAGAGAACCAAAAGGAGAATTTTCTTTCGTCAAAATTTTTCAGAAAATCACGTTTTAAGGAAATCCCGCATCGTGCGAAATTATCTTGTTTTTCCTAAACAACACGTTGTAAGTCGAAAAGCTTTCATGTTGCGTGTATGTCTAAGTGTGTAGCCTCAAAAGAGAAGGCACAGGACAGTTTTCTCTCGAAAGGATATGTAAGAATACCACTTCATGAGGAAATACAGTTTTGCAGAGTAAAGACATATACGTACGCATTGGAAACTCTTTACGAGAAGAAATAACGCATAGTACAAAATTAGCTTGTATCTCCAAAACTACACGTTGTATCTCGAAAAGAATTGTTGTGGCGTGTACGTCTTAACATGTAGCATCTAAAGAGAACCAAAAGGAGAATTTTCTTTCGTCAAAATTTTTCAGAAAATCACGTTTTAAGGAAATCCCGCATCGTGCGAAATTATCTTGTTTTTCCTAAACAGCACGTTGTAAGTCGAAAAGCTTTCATGTTGCGTGTATGTCTAAGTGTGTAGCCTCAAAAGAGAAGGCACAGGACAGTTTTCTCTCGAAAGGATATGTAAGAATACCACTTCATAAGGAAATACAGTTTTGCAGAGTAAAGACATATACGTACGCATTGGAAACTCTTTACGAGAAGAAATAACGCATAGTACAAAATTAGCTTGTATCTCCAAAACTACACGTTGTATCTCGAAAAGAATTGTTGTGGCGTGTACGTCTTAACATGTAGCATCTAAAGAGAACCAAAAGGAGAATTTTCTTTCGTCAAAATTTTTCAGAAAATCACGTTTTAAGGAAATCCCGCATCGTGCGAAATTATCTTGTTTTTCCTAAACAACACGTTGTAAGTCGAAAAGCTTTCATGTTGCGTGTATGTCTAAGTGTGTAGCCTCAAAAGAGAAGGCACAGGACAGTTTTCTCTCGAAAGGATATGTAAGAATACCACTTCATAAGGAAATACAGTTTTGCAGAGTAAAGACATATACGTACGCATTGGAAACTCTTTACGAGAAGAAATAACGCATAGTACAAAATTAGCTTGTATCTCCAAAACTACACGTTGTATCTCGAAAAGAATTGTTGTGGCGTGTACGTCTTAACATGTAGCATCTAAAGAGAACCAAAAGGAGAATTTTCTTTCGTCAAAATTTTTCAGAAAATCACGTTTTAAGGAAATCCCGCATCGTGCGAAATTATCTTGTTTTTCCTAAACAACACGTTGTAAGTCGAAAAGCTTTCATGTTGCGTGTATGTCTAAGTGTGTAGCCTCAAAAGAGAAGGCACAGGACAGTTTTCTCTCGAAAGGATATGTAAGAATACCACTTCATAAGGAAATACAGTTTTGCAGAGTAAAGACATATACGTACGCATTGGAAACTCTTTACGAGAAGAAATAACGCATAGTACAAAATTAGCTTGTATCTCCAAAACTACACGTTGTATCTCGAAAAGAATTGTTGTGGCGTGTACGTCTTAACATGTAGCATCTAAAGAGAACCAAAAGGAGAATTTTCTTTCGTCAAAATTTTTCAGAAAATCACGTTTTAAGGAAATCCCGCATCGTGCGAAATTATCTTGTTTTTCCTAAACAACACGTTGTAAGTCGAAAAGCTTTCATGTTGCGTGTATGTCTAAGTGTGTAGCCTCAAAAGAGAAGGCACAGGACAGTTTTCTCTCGAAAGGATATGTAAGAATACCACTTCATAAGGAAATACAGTTTTGCAGCGTAAAGACATATACGTACGCATTGGAAACTCTTTACGAGAAGAAATAACGCATAGTAAAAAATTAGCTTGTACCTCCAAAACTACACGTTGTATCTCGAAAAGAATTGTTGTGGCGTGTACGTCTTAACATGTAGCATCTAAAGAGAACCAAAAGGAGAATTTTCTTTCGTCAAAATTTTTCAGAAAATCACGTTTTAAGGAAATCCCGCATCGTGCAAAATTATCTTGTTTTTCCTAAACAACACGTTGTAAGTCGAAAAGCTTTCATGTTGCGTGTATGTCTAAGTGTGTAGCCTCAAAAGAGAAGGCACAGGACAGTTTTCTCTCGAAAGGATATGTAAGAATACCACTTCATAAGGAAATACAGTTTTGCAGCGTAAAGACATATACGTACGCATTGGAAACTCTTTACGAGAAGAAATAACGCATAGTACAAAATTAGCTTGTATCTCCAAAACTACACGTTGTATCTCGAAAAGAATTGTTGTGGCGTGTACGTCTTAACATGTAGCATCTAAAGAGAACCAAAAGGAGAATTTTCTTTCGTCAAAATTTTTCAGAAAATCACGTTTTAAGGAAATCCCGCATCGTGCGAAATTATCTTGTTTTTCCTAAACAACACGTTGTAAGTCGAAAAGCTTTCATGTTGCGTGTATGTCTAAGTGTGTAGCCTCAAAAGAGAAGGCACAGGACAGTTTTCTCTCGAAAGGATATGTAAGAATACCACTTCATAAGGAAATACAGTTTTGCAGAGTAAAGACATATACGTACGCATTGGAAACTCTTTACGAGAAGAAATAACGCATAGTACAAAATTAGCTTGTATCTCCAAAACTACACGTTGTATCTCGAAAAGAATTGTTGTGGCATGTACGTCTTAACATGTAGCATCTAAAGAGAACCAAAAGGAGAATTTTCTTTCGTCAAAATTTTTCAGAAAATCACGTTTTAAGGAAATCCCGCATCGTGCGAAATTATCTTGTTTTTCCTAAACAACACGTTGTAAGTCGAAAAGCTTTCATGTTGCGTGTATGTCTAAGTGTGTAGCCTCAAAAGAGAAGGCACAGGACAGTTTTCTCTCGAAAGGATATGTAAGAATACCACTTCATAAGGAAATACAGTTTTGCAGCGTAAAGACATATACGTACGCATTGGAAACTCTTTACGAGAAGAAATAACGCATAGTACAAAATTAGCTTGTATCTCCAAAACTACAGGTTGTATCTCGAAAAGAATTGTTGTGGCGTGTACGTCTTAACATGTAGCATCTAAAGAGAACCAAAAGGAGAATTTTCTTTCGTCAAAATTTTTCAGAAAATCACGTTTTAAGGAAATCCCGCATCGTGCGAAATTATCTTGTTTTTCCTAAACAACACGTTGTAAGTCGAAAAGCTTTCATGTTGCGTGTTTGTCTAAGTGTGTAGCCTCAAAAGAGAAGGCACAGGACAGTTTTCTCTCGAAAGGATATGTAAGAATACCACTTCATAAGGAAATACAGTTTTGCAGAGTAAAGACATATACGTACGCATTGGAAACTCTTTACGAGAAGAAATAACGCATAGTACAAAATTAGCTTGTATCTCCAAAACTACACGTTGTATCTCGAAAAGAATTGTTGTGGCGTGTACGTCTTAACATGTAGCATCTAAAGAGAACCAAAAGGAGAATTTTCTTTCGTCAAAATTTTTCAGAAAATCACGTTTTAAGGAAATCCCGCATCGTGCGAAATTATCTTGTTTTTCCTAAACAACACGTTGTAAGTCGAAAAGCTTTCATGTTGCGTGTATGTCTAAGTGTGTAGCCTCAAAAGAGAAGGCACAGGACAGTTTTCTCTCGAAAGGATATGTAAGAATACCACTTCATAAGGAAATACAGTTTTGCAGAGTAAAGACATATACGTACGCATTGGAAACTCTTTACGAGAAGAAATAACGCATAGTACAAAATTAGCTTGTATCTCCAAAACTACACGTTGTATCTCGAAAAGAATTGTTGTGGCGTGTACGTCTTAACATGTAGCATCTAAAGAGAACCAAAAGGAGAATTTTCTTTCGTCAAAATTTTTCAGAAAATCACGTTTTAAGGAAATCCCGCATCGTGCGAAATTATCTTGTTTTTCCTAAACAACACGTTGTAAGTCGAAAAGCTTTCATGTTGCGTGTATGTCTAAGTGTGTAGCCTCAAAAGAGAAGGCACAGGACAGTTTTCTCTCGAAAGGATATGTAAGAATACCACTTCATAAGGAAATACAGTTTTGCAGAGTAAAGACATATACGTACGCATTGGAAACTCTTTACGAGAAGAAATAACGCATAGTACAAAATTAGCTTGTATCTCCAAAACTACACGTTGTATCTCGAAAAGAATTGTTGTGGCGTGTACGTCTTAACATGTAGCATCTAAAGAGAACCAAAAGGAGAATTTTCTTTCGTCAAAATTTTTCAGAAAATCACGTTTTAAGGAAATCCCGCATCGTGCGAAATTATCTTGTTTTTCCTAAACAACACGTTGTAAGTCGAAAAGCTTTCATGTTGCGTGTATGTCTAAGTGTGTAGCCTCAAAAGAGAAGGCACAGGACAGTTTTCTCTCGAAAGGATATGTAAGAATACCACTTCATAAGGAAATACAGTTTTGCAGAGTAAAGACATATACGTACGCATTGGAAACTCTTTACGAGAAGAAATAACGCATAGTACAAAATTAGCTTGTATCTCCAAAACTACACGTTGTATCTCGAAAAGAATTGTTGTGGCGTGTACGTCTTAACATGTAGCATCTAAAGAGAACCAAAAGGAGAATTTTCTTTCGTCATAATTTTTCAGAAAATCACGTTTTAAGGAAATCCCGCATCGTGCGAAATTATCTTGTTTTTCCTAAACAACACGTTGTAAGTCGAAAAGCTTTCATGTTGCGTGTATGTCTAAGTGTGTAGCCTCAAAAGAGAAGGCACAGGACAGTTTTCTCTCGAAAGGATATGTAAGAATACCACTTCATAAGGAAATACAGTTTTGCAGAGTAAAGACATATACGTACGCATTGGAAACTCTTTACGAGAAGAAATAACGCATAGTACAAAATTAGCTTGTATCTCCAAAACTACACGTTGTATCTCGAAAAGAATTGTTGTGGCGTGTACGTCTTAACATGTAGCATCTAAAGAGAACCAAAAGGAGAATTTTCTTTCGTCAAAATTTTTCAGAAAATCACGTTTTAAGGAAATCCCGCATCGTGCGAAATTATCTTGTTTTTCCTAAACAACACGTTGTAAGTCGAAAAGCTTTCATGTTGCGTGTATGTCTAAGTGTGTAGCCTCAAAAGAGAAGGCACAGGACAGTTTTCTCTCGAAAGGATATGTAAGAATACCACTTCATAAGGAAATACAGTTTTGCAGAGTAAAGACATATACGTACGCATTGGAAACTCTTTACGAGAAGAAATAACGCATAGTACAAAATTAGCTTGTATCTCCAAAACTACACGTTGTATCTCGAAAAGAATTGTTGTGGCGTGTACGTCTTAACATGTAGCATCTAAAGAGAACCAAAAGGAGAATTTTCTTTCGTCAAAATTTTTCAGAAAATCACGTTTTAAGGAAATCCCGCATCGTGCGAAATTATCTTGTTTTTCCTAAACAACACGTTGTAAGTCGAAAAGCTTTCATGTTGCGTGTATGTCTAAGTGTGTAGCCTCAAAAGAGAAGGCACAGGACAGTTTTCTCTCGAAAGGATATGTAAGAATACCACTTCATGAGGAAATACAGTTTTGCAGAGTAAAGACATATACGTACGCATTGGAAACTCTTTACGAGAAGAAATAACGCATAGTACAAAATTAGCTTGTATCTCCAAAACTACACGTTGTATCTCGAAAAGAATTGTTGTGGCGTGTACGTCTTAACATGTAGCATCTAAAGAGAACCAAAAGGAGAATTTTCTTTCGTCAAAATTTTTCAGAAAATCACGTTTTAAGGAAATCCCGCATCGTGCGAAATTATCTTGTTTTTCCTAAACAGCACGTTGTAAGTCGAAAAGCTTTCATGTTGCGTGTATGTCTAAGTGTGTAGCCTCAAAAGAGAAGGCACAGGACAGTTTTCTCTCGAAAGGATATGTAAGAATACCACTTCATAAGGAAATACAGTTTTGCAGAGTAAAGACATATACGTACGCATTGGAAACTCTTTACGAGAAGAAATAACGCATAGTACAAAATTAGCTTGTATCTCCAAAACTACACGTTGTATCTCGAAAAGAATTGTTGTGGCGTGTACGTCTTAACATGTAGCATCTAAAGAGAACCAAAAGGAGAATTTTCTTTCGTCAAAATTTTTCAGAAAATCACGTTTTAAGGAAATCCCGCATCGTGCGAAATTATCTTGTTTTTCCTAAACAACACGTTGTAAGTCGAAAAGCTTTCATGTTGCGTGTATGTCTAAGTGTGTAGCCTCAAAAGAGAAGGCACAGGACAGTTTTCTCTCGAAAGGATATGTAAGAATACCACTTCATAAGGAAATACAGTTTTGCAGAGTAAAGACATATACGTACGCATTGGAAACTCTTTACGAGAAGAAATAACGCATAGTACAAAATTAGCTTGTATCTCCAAAACTACACGTTGTATCTCGAAAAGAATTGTTGTGGCGTGTACGTCTTAACATGTAGCATCTAAAGAGAACCAAAAGGAGAATTTTCTTTCGTCAAAATTTTTCAGAAAATCACGTTTTAAGGAAATCCCGCATCGTGCGAAATTATCTTGTTTTTCCTAAACAACACGTTGTAAGTCGAAAAGCTTTCATGTTGCGTGTATGTCTAAGTGTGTAGCCTCAAAAGAGAAGGCACAGGACAGTTTTCTCTCGAAAGGATATGTAAGAATACCACTTCATAAGGAAATACAGTTTTGCAGAGTAAAGACATATACGTACGCATTGGAAACTCTTTACGAGAAGAAATAACGCATAGTACAAAATTAGCTTGTATCTCCAAAACTACACGTTGTATCTCGAAAAGAATTGTTGTGGCGTGTACGTCTTAACATGTAGCATCTAAAGAGAACCAAAAGGAGAATTTTCTTTCGTCAAAATTTTTCAGAAAATCACGTTTTAAGGAAATCCCGCATCGTGCGAAATTATCTTGTTTTTCCTAAACAACACGTTGTAAGTCGAAAAGCTTTCATGTTGCGTGTATGTCTAAGTGTGTAGCCTCAAAAGAGAAGGCACAGGACAGTTTTCTCTCGAAAGGATATGTAAGAATACCACTTCATAAGGAAATACAGTTTTGCAGCGTAAAGACATATACGTACGCATTGGAAACTCTTTACGAGAAGAAATAACGCATAGTAAAAAATTAGCTTGTACCTCCAAAACTACACGTTGTATCTCGAAAAGAATTGTTGTGGCGTGTACGTCTTAACATGTAGCATCTAAAGAGAACCAAAAGGAGAATTTTCTTTCGTCAAAATTTTTCAGAAAATCACGTTTTAAGGAAATCCCGCATCGTGCGAAATTATCTTGTTTTTCCTAAACAGCACGTTGTAAGTCGAAAAGCTTTCATGTTGCGTGTATGTCTAAGTGTGTAGCCTCAAAAGAGAAGGCACAGGACAGTTTTCTCTCGAAAGGATATGTAAGAATACCACTTCATAAGGAAATACAGTTTTGCAGAGTAAAGACATATACGTACGCATTGGAAACTCTTTACGAGAAGAAATAACGCATAGTACAAAATTAGCTTGTATCTCCAAAACTACACGTTGTATCTCGAAAAGAATTGTTGTGGCGTGTACGTCTTAACATGTAGCATCTAAAGAGAACCAAAAGGAGAATTTTCTTTCGTCAAAATTTTTCAGAAAATCACGTTTTAAGGAAATCCCGCATCGTGCGAAATTATCTTGTTTTTCCTAAACAACACGTTGTAAGTCGAAAAGCTTTCATGTTGCGTGTATGTCTAAGTGTGTAGCCTCAAAAGAGAAGGCACAGGACAGTTTTCTCTCGAAAGGATATGTAAGAATACCACTTCATAAGGAAATACAGTTTTGCAGAGTAAAGACATATACGTACGCATTGGAAACTCTTTACGAGAAGAAATAACGCATAGTACAAAATTAGCTTGTATCTCCAAAACTACACGTTGTATCTCGAAAAGAATTGTTGTGGCGTGTACGTCTTAACATGTAGCATCTAAAGAGAACCAAAAGGAGAATTTTCTTTCGTCAAAATTTTTCAGAAAATCACGTTTTAAGGAAATCCCGCATCGTGCGAAATTATCTTGTTTTTCCTAAACAACACGTTGTAAGTCGAAAAGCTTTCATGTTGCGTGTATGTCTAAGTGTGTAGCCTCAAAAGAGAAGGCACAGGACAGTTTTCTCTCGAAAGGATATGTAAGAATACCACTTCATAAGGAAATACAGTTTTGCAGCGTAAAGACATATACGTACGCATTGGAAACTCTTTACGAGAAGAAATAACGCATAGTACAAAATTAGCTTGTATCTCCAAAACTACAGGTTGTATCTCGAAAAGAATTGTTGTGGCGTGTACGTCTTAACATGTAGCATCTAAAGAGAACCAAAAGGAGAATTTTCTTTCGTCAAAATTTTTCAGAAAATCACGTTTTAAGGAAATCCCGCATCGTGCGAAATTATCTTGTTTTTCCTAAACAACACGTTGTAAGTCGAAAAGCTTTCATGTTGCGTGTATGTCTAAGTGTGTAGCCTCAAAAGAGAAGGCACAGGACAGTTTTCTCTCGAAAGGATATGTAAGAATACCACTTCATAAGGAAATACAGTTTTGCAGAGTAAAGACATATACGTACGCATTGGAAACTCTTTACGAGAAGAAATAACGCATAGTACAAAATTAGCTTGTATCTCCAAAACTACACGTTGTATCTCGAAAAGAATTGTTGTGGCGTGTACGTCTTAACATGTAGCATCTAAAGAGAACCAAAAGGAGAATTTTCTTTCGTCAAAATTTTTCAGAAAATCACGTTTTAAGGAAATCCCGCATCGTGCGAAATTATCTTGTTTTTCCTAAACAACACGTTGTAAGTCGAAAAGCTTTCATGTTGCGTGTATGTCTAAGTGTGTAGCCTCAAAAGAGAAGGCACAGGACAGTTTTCTCTCGAAAGGATATGTAAGAATACCACTTCATAAGGAAATACAGTTTTGCAGAGTAAAGACATATACGTACGCATTGGAAACTCTTTACGAGAAGAAATAACGCATAGTACAAAATTAGCTTGTATCTCCAAAACTACACGTTGTATCTCGAAAAGAATTGTTGTGGCGTGTACGTCTTAACATGTAGCATCTAAAGAGAACCAAAAGGAGAATTTTCTTTCGTCAAAATTTTTCAGAAAATCACGTTTTAAGGAAATCCCGCATCGTGCGAAATTATCTTGTTTTTCCTAAACAACACGTTGTAAGTCGAAAAGCTTTCATGTTGCGTGTATGTCTAAGTGTGTAGCCTCAAAAGAGAAGGCACAGGACAGTTTTCTCTCGAAAGGATATGTAAGAATACCACTTCATAAGGAAATACAGTTTTGCAGCGTAAAGACATATAAGTACGCATTGGAAACTCTTTACGAGAAGAAATAACGCATAGTACAAAATTAGCTTGTATCTCCAAAACTACACGTTGTATCTCGAAAAGAATTGTTGTGGCGTGTACATCTTAACATGTAGCATCTAAAGAGAACCAAAAGGAGAATTTTCTTTCGTCAAAATTTTTCAGAAAATCACGTTTTAAGGAAATCCCGCATCGTGCGAAATTATCTTGTTTTTCCTAAACAACACGTTGTAAGTCGAAAAGCTTTCATGTTGCGTGTATGTCTAAGTGTGTAGCCTCAAAAGAGAAGGCACAGGACAGTTTTCTCTCGAAAGGATATGTAAGAATACCACTTCATAAGGAAATAGAGTTTTGCAGAGTAAAGACATATACGTACGCATTGGAAACTCTTTACGAGAAGAAATAACGCATAGTACAAAATTAGCTTGTATCTCCAAAACTACACGTTGTATCTCGAAAAGAATTGTTGTGGCGTGTACGTCTTAACATGTAGCATCTAAAGAGAACCAAAAGGAGAATTTTCTTTCGTCAAAATTTTTCAGAAAATCACGTTTTAAGGAAATCCCGCATCGTGCGAAATTATCTTGTTTTTCCTAAACATCACGTTGTAAGTCGAAAAGCTTTCATGTTGCGTGTATGTCTAAGTGTGTAGCCTCAAAAGAGAAGGCACAGGACAGTTTTCTCTCGAAAGGATATGTAAGAATACCACTTCATAAGGAAATACAGTTTTGCAGCGTAAAGACATATAAGTACGCATTGGAAACTCTTTACGAGAAGAAATAACGCATAGTACAAAATTAGCTTGTATCTCCAAAACTACACGTTGTATCTCGAAAGGAATTGTTGTGGTGTGTACGTCTTAACATGTAGCATCTAAAGAGAACCAAAAGGAGAATTTTCTTTCGTCAAAATTTTTCGGAAAATCACGTTTTAAGGAAATCCCGCATCGTGCGAAATTATCTTGTTTTTCCTAAACAACACGTTGTAAGTCGAAAAGCTTTCATGTTGCGTGTATGTCTACGTGTGTAGCCTCAAAAGAGAAGGCACAGGACAGTTTTCTCTCGAAAGGATATGTAAGAATACCACTTCATAAGGAAATACAGTTTTGCAGAGTAAAGACATATACGTACGCATTGGAAACTCTTTACGAGAAGAAATAACGCATAGTACAAAATTAGCTTGTATCTCCAAAACTACACGTTGTATCTCGAAAAGAATTGTTGTGGCGTGTACGTCTTAACATGTAGCATCTAAAGAACCAAAAGGAGAATTTTCTTTCGTCAAAATTTTTCAGAAAATCACGTTTTAAGGAAATCCCGCATCGTGCGAAATTATCTTGTTTTTCCTAAACAACACGTTGTAAGTCGAAAAGCTTTCATGTTGCGTGTATGTCTAAGTGTGTAGCCTCAAAAGAGAAGGCACAGGACAGTTTTCTCTCGAAAGGATATGTAAGAATACCACTTCATAAGGAAATACAGTTTTGCAGAGTAAAGACATATACGTACGCATTGGAAACTCTTTACGAGAAGAAATAACGCATAGTACAAAATTAGCTTGTATCTCCAAAACTACACGTTGTATCTCGAAAAGAATTGTTGTGGCGTGTACGTCTTAACATGTAGCATCTAAAGAGAACCAAAAGGAGAATTTTCTTTCGTCAAAATTTTTCAGAAAATCACGTTTTAAGGAAATCCCGCATCGTGCGAAATTATCTTGTTTTTCCTAAACAACACGTTGTAAGTCGAAAAGCTTTCATGTTGCGTGTATGTCTAAGTGTGTAGCCTCAAAAGAGAAGGCACAGGACAGTTTTCTCTCGAAAGGATATGTAAGAATACCACTTCATAAGGAAATACAGTTTTGCAGCGTAAAGACATATACGTACGCATTGGAAACTCTTTACGAGAAGAAATAACGCATAGTACAAAATTAGCTTGTATCTGCAAAACTACAGGTTGTATCTCGAAAAGAATTGTTGTGGCGTGTACGTCTTAACATGTAGCATCTAAAGAGAACCAAAAGGAGAATTTTCGTTCGTCAAAATTTTTCAGAAAATCACGTTTTAAGGAAATCCCGCATCGTGCGAAATTATCTTGTTTTTCCTAAACAACACGTTGTAAGTCGAAAAGCTTTCATGTTGCGTGTATGTCTAAGTGTGTAGCCTCAAAAGAGAAGGCACAGGACAGTTTTCTCTCTAAAGGATATGTAAGAATACCACTTCATAAGGAAATACAGTTTTGCAGAGTAAAGACATATACGTACGCATTGGAAACTCTTTACGAGAAGAAATAACGCATAGTACAAAATTAGCTTGTATCTCCAAAACTACAGGTTGTATCTCGAAAAGAATTGTTGTGGCGTGTACGTCTTAACATGTAGCATCTAAAGAGAACCAAAAGGAGAATTTTCTTTCGTCAAAATTTTTCAGAAAATCACGTTTTAAGGAAATCCCGCATCGTGCGAAATTATCTTGTTTTTCCTAAACAACACGTTGTAAGTCGAAAAGCTTTCATGTTGCGTGTATGTCTAAGTGTGTAGCCTCAAAAGAGAAGGCACAGGACAGTTTTGTCTCGAAAGGATATGTAAGAATACCACTTCATAAGGAAATACAGTTTTGCAGAGTAAAGACATATACGTACGCATTGGAAACTCTTTACGAGAAGAAATAACGCATAGTACAAAATTAGCTTGTATCTCCAAAACTACACGTTGTATCTCGAAAAGAATTGTTGTGGCGTGTACGTCTTAACATGTAGCATCTAAAGAGAACCAAAAGGAGAATTTTCTTTCGTCAAAATTTTTCAGAAAATCACGTTTTAAGGAAATCCCGCATCGTGCGAAATTATCTTGTTTTTCCTAAACAACACGTTGTAAGTCGAAAAGCTTTCATGTTGCGTGTATGTCTACGTGTGTAGCCTCAAAAGAGAAGGCACAGGACAGTTTTCTCTCGAAAGGATATGTAAGAATACCACTTCATAAGGAAATACAGTTTTGCAGCGTAAAGACATATACGTACGCATTGGAAACTCTTTACGAGAAGAAATAACGCATAGTACAAAATTAGCTTGTATCTCCAAAACTACACGTTGTATCTCGAAAAGAATTGTTGTGGCGTGTACGTCTTAACATGTAGCATCTAAAGAGAACCAAAAGGAGAATTTTCTTTCGTCAAAATTTTTCAGAAAATCACGTTTTAAGGAAATCCCGCATCGTGCGAAATTATCTTGTTTTTCCTAAACAACACGTTGTAAGTCGAAAAGCTTTCATGTTGCGTGTATGTCTAAGTGTGTAGCCTCAAAAGAGAAGGCACAGGACAGTTTTCTCTCGAAAGGATATGTAAGAATACCACTTCATAAGGAAATACAGTTTTGCAGAGTAAAGACATATACGTACGCATTGGAAACTCTTTACGAGAAGAAATAACGCATAGTACAAAATTAGCTTGTATCTCCAAAACTACACGTTGTATCTCGAAAAGAATTGTTGTGGCGTGTACGTCTTAACATGTAGCATCTAAAGAGAACCAAAAGGAGAATTTTCTTTCGTCAAAATTTTTCAGAAAATCACGTTTTAAGGAAATCCCGCATCGTGCGAAATTATCTTGTTTTTCCTAAACAACACGTTGTAAGTCGAAAAGCTTTCATGTTGCGTGTATGTCTAAGTGTGTAGCCTCAAAAGAGAAGGCACAGGACAGTTTTCTCTCGAAAGGATATGTAAGAATACCACTTCATAAGGAAATACAGTTTTGCAGCGTAAAGACATATAAGTACGCATTGGAAACTCTTTACGAGAAGAAATAACGCATAGTACAAAATTAGCTTGTATCTCCAAAACTACACGTTGTATCTCGAAAAGAATTGTTGTGGCGTGTACATCTTAACATGTAGCATCTAAAGAGAACCAAAAGGAGAATTTTCTTTCGTCAAAATTTTTCAGAAAATCACGTTTTAAGGAAATCCCGCATCGTGCGAAATTATCTTGTTTTTCCTAAACAACACGTTGTAAGTCGAAAAGCTTTCATGTTGCGTGTATGTCTAAGTGTGTAGCCTCAAAAGAGAAGGCACAGGACAGTTTTCTCTCGAAAGGATATGTAAGAATACCACTTCATAAGGAAATAGAGTTTTGCAGAGTAAAGACATATACGTACGCATTGGAAACTCTTTACGAGAAGAAATAACGCATAGTACAAAATTAGCTTGTATCTCCAAAACTACACGTTGTATCTCGAAAAGAATTGTTGTGGCGTGTACGTCTTAACATGTAGCATCTAAAGAGAACCAAAAGGAGAATTTTCTTTCGTCAAAATTTTTCAGAAAATCACGTTTTAAGGAAATCCCGCATCGTGCGAAATTATCTTGTTTTTCCTAAACATCACGTTGTAAGTCGAAAAGCTTTCATGTTGCGTGTATGTCTAAGTGTGTAGCCTCAAAAGAGAAGGCACAGGACAGTTTTCTCTCGAAAGGATATGTAAGAATACCACTTCATAAGGAAATACAGTTTTGCAGCGTAAAGACATATAAGTACGCATTGGAAACTCTTTACGAGAAGAAATAACGCATAGTACAAAATTAGCTTGTATCTCCAAAACTACACGTTGTATCTCGAAAGGAATTGTTGTGGTGTGTACGTCTTAACATGTAGCATCTAAAGAGAACCAAAAGGAGAATTTTCTTTCGTCAAAATTTTTCGGAAAATCACGTTTTAAGGAAATCCCGCATCGTGCGAAATTATCTTGTTTTTCCTAAACAACACGTTGTAAGTCGAAAAGCTTTCATGTTGCGTGTATGTCTACGTGTGTAGCCTCAAAAGAGAAGGCACAGGACAGTTTTCTCTCGAAAGGATATGTAAGAATACCACTTCATAAGGAAATACAGTTTTGCAGAGTAAAGACATATACGTACGCATTGGAAACTCTTTACGAGAAGAAATAACGCATAGTACAAAATTAGCTTGTATCTCCAAAACTACACGTTGTATCTCGAAAAGAATTGTTGTGGCGTGTACGTCTTAACATGTAGCATCTAAAGAACCAAAAGGAGAATTTTCTTTCGTCAAAATTTTTCAGAAAATCACGTTTTAAGGAAATCCCGCATCGTGCGAAATTATCTTGTTTTTCCTAAACAACACGTTGTAAGTCGAAAAGCTTTCATGTTGCGTGTATGTCTAAGTGTGTAGCCTCAAAAGAGAAGGCACAGGACAGTTTTCTCTCGAAAGGATATGTAAGAATACCACTTCATAAGGAAATACAGTTTTGCAGAGTAAAGACATATACGTACGCATTGGAAACTCTTTACGAGAAGAAATAACGCATAGTACAAAATTAGCTTGTATCTCCAAAACTACACGTTGTATCTCGAAAAGAATTGTTGTGGCGTGTACGTCTTAACATGTAGCATCTAAAGAGAACCAAAAGGAGAATTTTCTTTCGTCAAAATTTTTCAGAAAATCACGTTTTAAGGAAATCCCGCATCGTGCGAAATTATCTTGTTTTTCCTAAACAACACGTTGTAAGTCGAAAAGCTTTCATGTTGCGTGTATGTCTAAGTGTGTAGCCTCAAAAGAGAAGGCACAGGACAGTTTTCTCTCGAAAGGATATGTAAGAATACCACTTCATAAGGAAATACAGTTTTGCAGCGTAAAGACATATACGTACGCATTGGAAACTCTTTACGAGAAGAAATAACGCATAGTACAAAATTAGCTTGTATCTGCAAAACTACAGGTTGTATCTCGAAAAGAATTGTTGTGGCGTGTACGTCTTAACATGTAGCATCTAAAGAGAACCAAAAGGAGAATTTTCGTTCGTCAAAATTTTTCAGAAAATCACGTTTTAAGGAAATCCCGCATCGTGCGAAATTATCTTGTTTTTCCTAAACAACACGTTGTAAGTCGAAAAGCTTTCATGTTGCGTGTATGTCTAAGTGTGTAGCCTCAAAAGAGAAGGCACAGGACAGTTTTCTCTCTAAAGGATATGTAAGAATACCACTTCATAAGGAAATACAGTTTTGCAGAGTAAAGACATATACGTACGCATTGGAAACTCTTTACGAGAAGAAATAACGCATAGTACAAAATTAGCTTGTATCTCCAAAACTACAGGTTGTATCTCGAAAAGAATTGTTGTGGCGTGTACGTCTTAACATGTAGCATCTAAAGAGAACCAAAAGGAGAATTTTCTTTCGTCAAAATTTTTCAGAAAATCACGTTTTAAGGAAATCCCGCATCGTGCGAAATTATCTTGTTTTTCCTAAACAACACGTTGTAAGTCGAAAAGCTTTCATGTTGCGTGTATGTCTAAGTGTGTAGCCTCAAAAGAGAAGGCACAGGACAGTTTTGTCTCGAAAGGATATGTAAGAATACCACTTCATAAGGAAATACAGTTTTGCAGAGTAAAGACATATACGTACGCATTGGAAACTCTTTACGAGAAGAAATAACGCATAGTACAAAATTAGCTTGTATCTCCAAAACTACACGTTGTATCTCGAAAAGAATTGTTGTGGCGTGTACGTCTTAACATGTAGCATCTAAAGAGAACCAAAAGGAGAATTTTCTTTCGTCAAAATTTTTCAGAAAATCACGTTTTAAGGAAATCCCGCATCGTGCGAAATTATCTTGTTTTTCCTAAACAACACGTTGTAAGTCGAAAAGCTTTCATGTTGCGTGTATGTCTACGTGTGTAGCCTCAAAAGAGAAGGCACAGGACAGTTTTCTCTCGAAAGGATATGTAAGAATACCACTTCATAAGGAAATACAGTTTTGCAGCGTAAAGACATATACGTACGCATTGGAAACTCTTTACGAGAAGAAATAACGCATAGTACAAAATTAGCTTGTATCTCCAAAACTACACGTTGTATCTCGAAAAGAATTGTTGTGGCGTGTACGTCTTAACATGTAGCATCTAAAGAGAACCAAAAGGAGAATTTTCTTTCGTCAAAATTTTTCAGAAAATCACGTTTTAAGGAAATCCCGCATCGTGCGAAATTATCTTGTTTTTCCTAAACAACACGTTGTAAGTCGAAAAGCTTTCATGTTGCGTGTATGTCTACGTGTGTAGCCTCAAAAGAGAAGGCACAGGACAGTTTTCTCTCGAAAGGATATGTAAGAATACCACTTCATAAGGAAATACAGTTTTGCAGAGTAAAGACATATAAGTACGCATTGGAAACTCTTTACGAGAAGAAATAACGCATAGTACAAAATTAGCTTGTATCTCCAAAACTACACGTTGTATCTCGAAAAGAATTGTTGTGGCGTGTACGTCTTAACATGTAGCATCTAAAGAGAACCAAAAGGAGAATTTTCTTTCGTCAAAATTTTTCAGAAAATCACGTTTTAAGGAAATCCCGCATCGTGCGAAATTATCTTGTTTTTCCTAAACAACACGTTGTAAGTCGAAAAGCTTTCATGTTGCGTGTATGTCTACGTGTGTAGCCTCAAAAGAGAAGGCACAGGACAGTTTTCTCTCGAAAGGATATGTAAGAATACCACTTCATAAGGAAATACAGTTTTGCAGAGTAAAGACATATATGTACACATTGGAAACTCTTTACGAGAAGAAATAACGCATAGTACAAAATTAGCTTGTATCTCCAAAACTACACGTTGTATCTCGAAAAGAATTGTTGTGGCGTGTACGTCTTAACATGTAGCATCTAAAGAGAACCAAAAGGAGAATTTTCTTTCGTCAAAATTTTTCAGAAAATCACGTTTTAAGGAAATCCCGCATCGTGCGAAATTATCTTGTTTTTCCTAAACAACACGTTGTAAGTCGAAAAGCTTTCATGTTGCGTGTATGTCTAAGTGTGTAGCCTCAAAAGAGAAGGCACAGGACAGTTTTCTCTCGAAAGGATATGTAAGAATACCACTTCATAAGGAAATACAGTTTTGCAGAGTAAAGACATATACGTACGCATTGGAAACTCTTTACGAGAAGAAATAACGCATAGTACAAAATTAGCTTGTATCTCCAAAACTACACGTTGTATCTCGAAAAGAATTGTTGTGGCGTGTACGTCTTAACATGTAGCATCTAAAGAGAACCAAAAGGAGAATTTTCTTTCGTCAAAATTTTTCAGAAAATCACGTTTTAAGGAAATCCCGCATCGTGCGAAATTATCTTGTTTTTCCTAAACAACACGTTGTAAGTCGAAAAGCTTTCATGTTGCGTGTATGTCTAAGTGTGTAGCCTCAAAAGAGAAGGCACAGGACAGTTTTCTCTCGAAAGGATATGTAAGAATACCACTTCATAAGGAAATACAGTTTTGCAGAGTAAAGACATATACGTACGCATTGGAAACTCTTTACGAGAAGAAATAACGCATAGTACAAAATTAGCTTGTATCTCCAAAACTACACGTTGTATCTCGAAAAGAATTGTTGTGGCGTGTACGTCTTAACATGTAGCATCTAAAGAGAACCAAAAGGAGAATTTTCTTTCGTCAAAATTTTTCAGAAAATCACGTTTTAAGGAAATCCCGCATCGTGCGAAATTATCTTGTTTTTCCTAAACAACACGTTGTAAGTCGAAAAGCTTTCATGTTGCGTGTATGTCTAAGTGTGTAGCCTCAAAAGAGAAGGCACAGGACAGTTTTCTCTCGAAAGGATATGTAAGAATACCACTTCATAAGGAAATACAGTTTTGCAGCGTAAAGACATATACGTACGCATTGGAAACTCTTTACGTGAAGAAATAACGCATAGTACAAAATTAGCTTGTATCTCCAAAACTACACGTTGTATCTCGAAAAGAATTGTTGTGGCGTGTACGTCTTAACATGTAGCATCTAAAGAGAACCAAAAGGAGAATTTTCTTTCGTCAAAATTTTTCAGAAAATCACGTTTTAAGGAAATCCCGCATCGTGCGAAATTATCTTGTTTTTCCTAAACAACACGTTGTAAGTCGAAAAGCTTTCATGTTGCGTGTATGTCTAAGTGTGTAGCCTCAAAAGAGAAGGCACAGGACAGTTTTCTCTCGAAAGGATATGTAAGAATACCACTTCATAAGGAAATACAGTTTTGCAGAGTAAAGACATATACGTACGCATTGGAAACTCTTTACGAGAAGAAATAACGCATAGTACAAAATTAGCTTGTTTCTCCAAAACTACACGTTGTATCTCGAAAAGAATTGTTGTGGCGTGTACGTCTTAACATGTAGCATCTAAAGAGAACCAAAAGGAGAATTTTCTTTCGTCAAAATTTTTCAGAAAATCACGTTTTAAGGAAATCCCGCATCGTGCGAAATTATCTTGTTTTTCCTAAACAACACGTTGTAAGTCGAAAAGCTTTCATGTTGCGTGTATGTCTAAGTGTGTAGCCTCAAAAGAGAAGGCACAGGACAGTTTTCTCTCGAAAGGATATGTAAGAATACCACTTCATAAGGAAATACAGTTTTGCAGCGTAAAGACATATACGTACGCATTGAAAACTCTTTACGAGAAGAAATAACGCATAGTACAAAATTAGCTTGTATCTCCAAAACTACACGTTGTATCTCGAAAAGAATTGTTGTGGCGTGTACGTCTTAAGATGTAGCATCTAAAGAGAACCAAAAGGAGAATTTTCTTTCGTCAAAATTTTTCAGAAAATCACGTTTAAAGGAAATCCCGCATCGTGCGAAATTATCTTGTTTTTCCTAAACAACACGTTGTAAGTCGAAAAGCTTTCATGTTGCGTGTATGTCTACGTGTGTAGCCTCAAAAGAGAAGGCACAGGACAGTTTTCTCTCGAAAGGATATGTAAGAATACCACTTCATAAGGAAATACAGTTTTGCAGAGTAAAGACATATACGTACGCATTGGAAACTCATTACGAGAAGAAATAACGCATAGTACAAAATTAGCTTGTATCTCCAAAACTACACGTTGTATCTCGAAAAGAATTGTTGTGGCGTGTACGTCTTAACATGTAGCATCTAAAGAGAACCAAAAGGAGAATTTTCTTTCGTCAAAATTTTTCAGAAAATCACGTTTTATGGAAATCCCGCATCGTGCGAAATTATCTTGTTTTTCCTAAACAACACGTTGTAAGTCGAAAAGCTTTCATGTTGCGTGTATGTCTAAGTGTGTAGCCTCAAAAGAGAAGGCACAGGACAGTTTTCTCTCGAAAGGATATGTAAGAATACCACTTCATAAGGAAATACAGTTTTGCAGCGTAAAGACATATACGTACGCATTGGAAACTCTTTACGAGAAGAAATAACGCATAGTAAAAAATTAGCTTGTATCTCCAAAACTACACGTTGTATCTCGAAAAGAATTGTTGTGGCGTGTACGTCTTAACATGTAGCATCTAAAGAGAACCAAAAGGAGAATTTTCTTTCGTCAAAATTTTTCAGAAAATCACGTTTTAAGGAAATCCCGCATCGTGCGAAATTATCTTGTTTTTCCTAAACAACACGTTGTAAGTCGAAAAGCTTTCATGTTGCGTGTATGTCTAAGTGTGTAGCCTCAAAAGAGAAGGCACAGGACAGTTTTCTCTCGAAAGGATATGTAAGAATACCACTTCATAAGGAAATACAGTTTTGCAGAGTAAAGACATATACGTACGCATTGGAAACTCTTTACGAGAAGAAATAACGCATAGTACAAAATTAGCTTGTATCTCCAAAACTACACATTGTATCTCGAAAAGAATTGTTGTGGCGTGTACGTCTTAACATGTAGCATCTAAAGAGAACCAAAAGGAGAATTTTCTTTCGTCAAAATTTTTCAGAAAATCACGTTTTAAGGAAATCCCGCATCGTGCGAAATTATCTTGTTTTTCCTAAACAACACGTTGTAAGTCGAAAAGCTTTCATGTTGCGTGTATGTCTAAGTGTGTAGCCTCAAAAGAGAAGGCACAGGACAGTTTTCTCTCGAAAGGATATGTAAGAATACCACTTCATAAGGAAATACAGTTTTGCAGAGTAAAGACATATACGTACGCATTGGAAACTCTTTACGAGAAGAAATAACGCATAGTACAAAATTAGCTTGTATCTCCAAAACTACACGTTGTATCTCGAAAAGAATTGTTGTGGCGTGTACGTCTTAACATGTAGCATCTAAAGAGAACCAAAAGGAGAATTTTCTTTCGTCAAAATTTTTCAGAAAATCACGTTTTAAGGAAATCCCGCATCGTGCGAAATTATCTTGTTTTTCCTAAACAACACGTTGTAAGTCGAAAAGCTTTCATGTTGCGTGTATGTCTACGTGTGTAGCCTCAAAAGAGAAGGCACAGGACAGTTTTGTCTCGAAAGGATATGTAAGAATACCACTTCATAAGGAAATACAGTTTTGCAGAGTAAAGACATATACGTACGCATTGGAAACTCTTTACGAGAAGAAATAACGCATAGTACAAAATTAGCTTGTATCTCCAAAACTACACGTTGTATCTCGAAAAGAATTGTTGTGGCGTGTACGTCTTAACATGTAGCATCTAAAGAGAACCAAAAGGAGAATTTTCTTTCGTCAAAATTTTTCAGAAAATCACGTTTTAAGGAAATCCCGCATCGTGCGAAATTATCTTGTTTTTCCTAAACAACACGTTGTAAGTCGAAAAGCTTTCATGTTGCGTGTATGTCTAAGTGTGTAGCCTCAAAAGAGAAGGCACAGGACAGTTTTCTCTCGAAAGGATATGTAAGAATACCACTTCATAAGGAAATACAGTTTTGCAGAGTAAAGACATATACGTACGCATTGGAAACTCTTTACGAGAAGAAATAACGCATAGTACAAAATTAGCTTGTATCTCCAAAACTACACGTTGTATCTCGAAAAGAATTGTTGTGGCGTGTACGTCTTAACATGTAGCATCTAAAGAGAACCAAAAGGAGAATTTTCTTTCGTCAAAATTTTTCAGAAAATCACGTTTTAAGGAAATCCCGCATCGTGCGAAATTATCTTGTTTTTCCTAAACAACACGTTGTAAGTCGAAAAGCTTTCATGTTGCGTGTATGTCTAAGTGTGTAGCCTCAAAAGAGAAGGCACAGGACAGTTTTCTCTCGAAAGGATATGTAAGAATACCACTTCATAAGGAAATACAGTTTTGCAGCGCAAAGACATATACGTACGCATTGAAAACTCTTTACGAGAAGAAATAACGCATAGTACAAAATTAGCTTGTATCTCCAAAACTACACGTTGTATCTCGAAAAGAATTGTTGTGGTGTGTACGTCTTAACATGTAGCATCTAAAGAGAACCAAAAGGAGAATTTTCTTTCGTCAAAATTTTTCAGAAAATCACGTTTTAAGGAAATCCCGCATCGTGCGAAATTATCTTGTTTTTCCTAAACAACACGTTGTAAGTAGAAAAGCTTTCATGTTGCGTGTATGTCTACGTGTGTAGCCTCAAAAGAGAAGGCACAGGACAGTTTTCTCTCGAAAGGATATGTAAGAATACCACTTCATAAGGAAATACAGTTTTGCAGAGTAAAGACATATACGTACGCATTGGAAACTCTTTACGAGAAGAAATAACGCATAGTACAAAATTAGCTTGTATCTCCAAAACTACACGTTGTATCTCGAAAAGAATTGTTGTGGCGTGTACGTCTTAACATGTAGCATCTAAAGAGAACCAAAAGGAGAATTTTCTTTCGTCAAAATTTTTCAGAAAATCACGTTTTAAGGAAATCCCGCATCGTGCGAAATTATCTTGTTTTTCCTAAACAACACGTTGTAAGTCGAAAAGCTTTCATGTTGCGTGTATGTCTAAGTGTGTAGCCTCAAAAGAGAAGGCACAGGACAGTTTTCTCTCGAAAGGATATGTAAGAATACCACTTCATAAGGAAATACAGTTTTGCCGCGTAAAGACATATATGTACGCATTGGAAACTCTTTACGAGAAGAAATAACGCATAGTACAAAATTAGCTTGTATCTCCAAAACTACACGTTGTATCTCGAAAAGAATTGTTGTGGCGTGTACGTCTTAACATGTAGCATCTAAAGAGAACCAAAAGGAGAATTTTCTTTCGTCAAAATTTTTCAGAAAATCACGTTTTAAGGAAATCCCGCATCGTGCGAAATTATCTTGTTTTTCCTAAACAACACGTTGTAAGTCGAAAAGCTTTCATGTTGCGTGTATGTCTACGTGTGTAGCCTCAAAAGAGAAGGCACAGGACAGTTTTCTCTCGAAAGGATATGTAAGAATACCACTTCATAAGGAAATACAGTTTTGCAGAGTAAAGACATATACGTACGCATTGGAAACTCTTTACGAGAAGAAATAACGCATAGTACAAAATTAGCTTGTATCTCCAAAACTACACGTTGTATCTCGAAAAGAATTGTTGTGGCGTGTACGTCTTAACATGTAGCATCTAAAGAGAACCAAAAGGAGAATTTTCTTTCGTCAAAATTTTTCAGAAAATCACGTTTTAAGGAAATCCCGCATCGTGCGAAATTATCTTGTTTTTCCTAAACAACACGTTGTAAGTCGAAAAGCTTTCATGTTGCGTGTATGTCTAAGTGTGTAGCCTCAAAAGAGAAGGCACAGGACAGTTTTCTCTCGAAAGGATATGTAAGAATACCACTTCATAAGGAAATACAGTTTTGCCGCGTAAAGACATATATGTACGCATTGGAAACTCTTTACGAGAAGAAATAACGCATAGTACAAAATTAGCTTGTATCTCCAAAACTACACGTTGTATCTGGAAAAGAATTGTTGTGGCGTGTACGTCTTAACATGTAGCATCTAAAGAGAACCAAAAGGAGAATTTTCTTTCGTCAAAATTTTTCAGAAAATCACGTTTTAAGGAAATCCCGCATCGTGCGAAATTATCTTGTTTTTCCTAAACAACACGTTGTAAGTCGAAAAGCTTTCATGTTGCGTGTATGTCTACGTGTGTAGCCTCAAAAGAGAAGGCACAGGACAGTTTTCTCTCGAAAGGATATGTAAGAATACCACTTCATAAGGAAATACAGTTTTGCAGAGTAAAGACATATACGTACGCATTGGAAACTCTTTACGAGAAGAAATAACGCATAGTACAAAATTAGCTTGTATCTCCAAAACTACACGTTGTATCTCGAAAAGAATTGTTGTGGCGTGTACGTCTTAACATGTAGCATCTAAAGAGAACCAAAAGGAGAATTTTCTTTCGTCAAAATTTTTCAGAAAATCACGTTTTAAGGAAATCCCGCATCGTGCGAAATTATCTTGTTTTTCCTAAACAACACGTTGTAAGTCGAAAAGCTTTCATGTTGCGTGTATGTCTAAGTGTGTAGCCTCAAAAGAGAAGGCACAGGACAGTTTTCTCTCGAAAGGATATGTAAGAATACCACTTCATAAGGAAATACAGTTTTGCAGAGTAAAGACATATACGTACGCATTGGAAACTCTTTACGAGAAGAAATAACGCATAGTACAAAATTAGCTTGTATCTCCAAAACTACACGTTGTATCTCGAAAAGAATTGTTGTGGCGTGTACGTCTTAACATGTAGCATCTAAAGAGAACCAAAAGGAGAATTTTCTTTCGTCAAAATTTTTCAGAAAATCACGTTTTAAGGAAATCCCGCATCGTGCGAAATTATCTTGTTTTTCCTAAACAACACTTTGTAAGTCGAAAAGCTTTCATGTTGCGTGTATGTCTAAGTGTGTAGCCTCAAAAGAGAAGGCACAGGACAGTTTTCTCTCGAAAGGATATGTAAGAATACCACTTCATAAGGAAATACAGTTTTGCAGAGTAAAGACATATACGTACGCATTGGAAACTCTTTACGAGAAGAAATAACGCATAGTACAAAATTAGCTTGTATCTCCAAAACTACACGTTGTATCTCGAAAAGAATTGTTGTGGCGTGTACGTCTTAACATGTAGCATCTAAAGAGAACCAAAAGGAGAATTTTCTTTCGTCAAAATTTTTCAGAAAATCACGTTTTAAGGAAATCCCGCATCGTGCGAAATTATCTTGTTTTTCCTAAACAACACGTTGTAAGTCGAAAAGCTTTCATGTTGCGTGTATGTCTAAGTGTGTAGCCTCAAAAGAGAAGGCACAGGACAGTTTTCTCTCGAAAGGATATGTAAGAATACCACTTCATAAGGAAATACAGTTTTGCAGCGCAAAGACATATACGTACGCATTGGAAACTCTTTACGAGAAGAAATAACGCATAGTACAAAATTAGCTTGTATCTCCAAAACTACACGTTGTATCTCGAAAAGAATTGTTGTGGTGTGTACGTCTTAACATGTAGCATCTAAAGAGAACCAAAAGGAGAATTTTCTTTCGTCAAAATTTTTCGGAAAATCACGTTTTAAGGAAATCCCACATCGTGCGAAATTATCTTGTTTTTCCTAAACAACACGTTGTAAGTCGAAAAGCTTTCATGTTGCGTGTATGTCTACGTGTGTAGCCTCAAAAGAGAAGGCACAGGACAGTTTTCTCTCGAAAGGATATGTAAGAATACCACTTCATAAGGAAATACAGTTTTGCAGAGTAAAGACATATACGTACGCATTGGAAACTCTTTACGAGAAGAAATAACGCATAGTACAAAATTAGCTTGTATCTCCAAAACTACACGTTGTATCTCGAAAAGAATTGTTGTGGCGTGTACGTCTTAACATGTAGCATCTAAAGAGAACCAAAAGGAGAATTTTCTTTCGTCAAAATTTTTCAGAAAATCACGTTTTATGGAAATCCCGCATCGTGCGAAATTATCTTGTTTTTCCTAAACAACACGTTGTAAGTCGAAAAGCTTTCATGTTGCGTGTATGTCTAAGTGTGTAGCCTCAAAAGAGAAGGCACAGGACAGTTTTTCTCTCGAAAGGGTATGTAAGAATACCACTTCATAAGGAAATACAGTTTTGCAGCGTAAAGACATATACGTACGCATTGGAAACTCTTTACGAGAAGAAATAACGCATAGTACAAAATTAGCTTGTATCTCCAAAACTACACGTTGTATCTCGAAAAGAATTGTTGTGGCGTGTACGTCTTAAGATGTAGCATCTAAAGAGAACCAAAAGGAGAATTTTCTTTCGTCAAAATTTTTCAGAAAATCACGTTTTAAGGAAATCCCGCATCGTGCGAAATTATCTTGTTTTTCCTAAACAACACGTTGTAAGTCGAAAAGCTTTCATGTTGCGTGTATGTCTAAGTGTGTAGCCTCAAAAGAGAAGGCACAGGACAGTTTTCTCTCGAAAGGATATGTAAGAATACCACTTCTTAAGGAAATACAGTTTTGCAGCGTAAAGGCATATACGTACGCATTGGAAACTCTTTACGAGAAGAAATAACGCATAGTACAAAATTAGCTTGTATCTGCAAAACTACAGGTTGTATCTCGAAAAGAATTGTTGTGGCGTGTACGTCTTAACATGTAGCATCTAAAGAGAACCAAAAGGAGAATTTTCGTTCGTCAAAATTTTTCAGAAAATCACGTTTTAAGGAAATCCCGCATCGTGCGAAATTATCTTGTTTTTCCTAAACAACACGTTGTAAGTCGAAAAGCTTTCATGTTGCGTGTATGTCTAAGTGTGTAGCCTCAAAAGAGAAGGCACAGGACAGTTTTCTCTCGAAAGGATATGTAAGAATACCACTTCATAAGGAAATACAGTTTTGCAGAGTAAAGACATATACGTACACATTGGAAACTCTTTACGAGAAGAAATAACGCATAGTACAAAATTAGCTTGTATCTCCAAAACTACACGTTGTATCTCGAAAAGAATTGTTGTGGCGTGTACGTCTTAACATGTAACATCTAAAGAGAACCAAAAGGAGAATTTTCTTTCGTCAAAATTTTTCAGAAAATCACGTTTTAAGGAAATCCCGCATTGTGCGAAATTATCTTGTTTTTCCTAAACAACACGTTGTAAGTCGAAAAGCTTTCATGTTGCGTGTATGTCTAAGTGTGTAGCCTCAAAAGAGAAGGCACAGGACAGTTTTCTCTCGAAAGGATATGTAAGAATACCACTTCATAAGGAAATACAGTTTTGCCGCGTAAAGACATATATGTACGCATTGGAAACTCTTTACGAGAAGAAATAACGCATAGTACAAAATTAGCTTGTATCTCCAAAACTACACGTTGTATCTCGAAAAGAATTGTTGTGGCGTGTACGTCTTAACATGTAGCATCTAAAGAGAACCAAAAGGAGAATTTTCTTTCGTCAAAATTTTTCAGAAAATCACGTTTTAAGGAAATCCCGCATCGTGCGAAATTATCTTGTTTTTCCTAAACAACACGTTGTAAGTCGAAAAGCTTTCATGTTGCGTGTATGTCTACGTGTGTAGCCTCAAAAGAGAAGGCACAGGACAGTTTTCTCTCGAAAGGATATGTAAGAATACCACTTCATAAGGAAATACAGTTTTGCAGAGTAAAGACATATACGTACGCATTGGAAACTCTTTACGAGAAGAAATAACGCATAGTACAAAATTAGCTTGTATCTCCAAAACTACACGTTGTATCTCGAAAAGAATTGTTGTGGCGTGTACGTCTTAACATGTAGCATCTAAAGAGAACCAAAAGGAGAATTTTCTTTCGTCAAAATTTTTCAGAAAATCACGTTTTAAGGAAATCCCGCATCGTGCGAAATTATCTTGTTTTTCCTAAACAACACGTTGTAAGTCGAAAAGCTTTCATGTTGCGTGTATGTCTAAGTGTGTAGCCTCAAAAGAGAAGGCACAGGACAGTTTTCTCTCGAAAGGATATGTAAGAATACCACTTCATAAGGAAATACAGTTTTGCAGAGTAAAGACATATACGTACGCATTGGAAACTCTTTACGAGAAGAAATAACGCATAGTACAAACTTAGCTTGTATCTCCAAAACTACACGTTGTATCTCGAAAAGAATTGTTGTGGCGTGTACGTCTTAACATGTAGCATCTAAAGAGAACCAAAAGGAGAATTTTCGTTCGTCAAAATTTTTCAGAAAATCACGTTTTAAGGAAATCCCGCATCGTGCGAAATTATCTTATTTTTCCTAAACAACACGTTGTAAGTCGAAAAGCTTTCATGTTGCGTGTATGTCTAAGTGTGTAGCCTCAAAAGAGAAGGCACAGGACAGTTTTCTCTCGAAAGGATATGTAAGAATACCACTTCATAAGGAAATACAGTTTTGCAGTGTAAAGACATATACGTACGCATTGGAAACTCTTTACGAGAAGAAATAACGCATAGTACAAAATTAGCTTGTATCTCCAAAACTACACGTTGTATCTCGAAAAGAATTGTTGTGGCGTGTACGTCTTAACATGTAGCATCTAAAGAGAACCAAAAGGAGAATTTTCTTTCGTCAAAATTTTTCAGAAAATCACGTTTTAAGGAAATCCCGCATCGTGCGAAATTATCTTGTTTTTCCTAAACAACACGTTGTAAGTCGAAAAGCTTTCATGTTGCGTGTATGTCTAAGTGTGTAGCCTCAAAAGAGAAGGCACAGGACAGTTTTCTCTCGAAAGGATATGTAAGAATACCACTTCATAAGGAAATACAGTTTTGCAGCGCAAAGACATATACGTACGCATTGGAAACTCTTTACGAGAAGAAATAACGCATAGTACAAAATTAGCTTGTATCTCCAAAACTACACGTTGTATCTCGAAAAGAATTGTTGTGGTGTGTACGTCTTAACATGTAGCATCTAAAGAGAACCAAAAGGAGAATTTTCTTTCGTCAAAATTTTTCGGAAAATCACGTTTTAAGGAAATCCCGCATCGTGCGAAATTATCTTGTTTTTCCTAAACAACACGTTGTAAGTCGAAAAGCTTTCATGTTGCGTGTATGTCTACGTGTGTAGCCTCAAAAGAGAAGGCACAGGACAGTTTTCTCTCGAAAGGATATGAATACCACTTCATAAGGAAATACAGTTTTGCAGAGTAAAGACATATACGTACGCATTGGAAACTCTTTACGAGAAGAAATAACGCATAGTACAAAATTAGCTTGTATCTCCAAAACTACACGTTGTATCTCGAAAAGAATTGTTGTGGCGTGTACGTCTTAACATGTAGCATCTAAAGAGAACCAAAAGGAGAATTTTCTTTCGTCAAAATTTTTCAGAAAATCACGTTTTATGGAAATCCCGCATCGTGCGAAATTATCTTGTTTTTCCTAAACAACACGTTGTAAGTCGAAAAGCTTTCATGTTGCGTGTATGTCTAAGTGTGTAGCCTCAAAAGAGAAGGCACAGGACAGTTTTTCTCTCGAAAGGATATGTAAGAATACCACTTCATAAGGAAATACAGTTTTGCAGCGTAAAGACATATACGTACGCATTGGAAACTCTTTACGAGAAGAAATAACGCATAGTACAAAATTAGCTTGTATCTCCAAAACTACACGTTGTATCTCGAAAAGAATTGTTGTGGCGTGTACGTCTTAACATGTAGCATCTAAAGAGAACCAAAAGGAGAATTTTCTTTCGTCAAAATTTTTCAGAAAATCACGTTTTAAGGAAATCCCGCATCGTGCGAAATTATCTTGTTTTTCCTAAACAACACGTTGTAAGTCGAAAAGCTTTCATGTTGAGTGTATGTCTAAGTGTGTAGCCTCAAAAGAGAAGGCACAGGACAGTTTTCTCTCGAAAGGATATGTAAGAATACCACTTCATAAGGAAATACAGTTTTGCAGCGTAAAGACATATACGTACGCATTGGAAACTCTTTACGAGAAGAAATAACGCATAGTACAAAATTAGCTTGTATCTGCAAAACTACAGGTTGTATCTCGAAAAGAATTGTTGTGGCGTGTACGTCTTAACATGTAGCATCTAAAGAGAACCAAAAGGAGAATTTTCGTTCGTCAAAATTTTTCAGAAAATCACGTTTTAAGGAAATCCCGCATCGTGCGAAATTATCTTGTTTTTCCTAAACAACACGTTGTAAGTCGAAAAGCTTTCATGTTGCGTGTATGTCTAAGTGTGTAGCCTCAAAAGAGAAGGCACAGGACAGTTTTCTCTCGAAAGGATATGTAAGAATACCACTTCATAAGGAAATACAGTTTTTGCAGAGTAAAGACATATACGTACACATTGGAAACTCTTTACGAGAAGAAATAACGCATAGTACAAAATTAGCTTGTATCTCCAAAACTACACGTTGTATCTCGAAAAGAATTGTTGTGGCGTGTACGTCTTAACATGTAGCATCTAAAGAGAACCAAAAGGAGAATTTTCTTTCGTCAAAATTTTTCAGAAAATCACGTTTTAAGGAAATCCCGCATCGTGCGAAATTATCTTGTTTTTCCTAAACAACACGTTGTAAGTCGAAAAGCTTTCATGTTGCGTGTATGTCTAAGTGTGTAGCCTCAAAAGAGAAGGCACAGGACAGTTTTCTCTCGAAAGGATATGTAAGAATACCACTTCATAAGGAAATACAGTTTTTGCAGAGTAAAGACATATACGTACGCATTGGAAACTCTTTACGAGAAGAAATAACGCATAGTACAAAAATTAGCTTGTATCTCCAAAACTACACGTTGTATCTCGAAAAGAATTGTTGTGGCGTGTACGTCTTAACATGTAGCATCTAAAGAGAACCAAAAGGAGAATTTTCTTTCGTCAAAATTTTTCAGAAAATCACGTTTTAAGGAAATCCCGCATCGTGCGAAATTATCTTGTTTTTCCTAAACAACACGTTGTAAGTCGAAAAGCTTTCATGTTGCGTGTATGTCTAAGTGTGTAGCCTCAAAAGAGAAGGCACAGGACAGTTTTCTCTCGAAAGGATATGTAAGAATACCACTTCATAAGGAAATACAGTTTTGCAGAGTAAAGACATATACGTACGCATTGGAAACTCTTTACGAGAAGAAATAACGCATAGTACAAAATTAGCTTGTATCTCCAAAACTACACGTTGTATCTCGAAAAGAATTGTTTGTGGCGTGTACGTCTTAACATGTAGCATCTAAAGAGAACCAAAAGGAGAATTTTCTTTCGTCAAAATTTTTCAGAAAATCACGTTTTAAGGAAATCCCGCATCGTGCGAAATTATCTTGTTTTTCCTAAACAACACGTTGTAAGTCGAAAAGCTTTCATGTTGCGTGTATGTCTAAGTGTGTAGCCTCAAAAGAGAAGGCACAGGACAGTTTTCTCTCGAAAGGATATGTAAGAATACCACTTCATAAGGAAATACAGTTTTGCAGCGTAAAGACATATAAGTACGCATTGGAAACTCTTTACGAGAAGAAATAACGCATAGTACAAAATTAGCTTGTATCTCCAAAACTACACGTTGTATCTCGAAAAGAATTGTTGTGGCGTGTACGTCTTAACATGTAGCATCTAAAGAGAACCAAAAGGAGAATTTTCTTTCGTCAAAATTTTTCAGAAAATCACGTTTTAAGGAAATCCCGCATCGTGCGAAATTATCTTGTTTTTCCTAAACAACACGTTGTAAGTCGAAAAGCTTTCATGTTGCGTGTATGTCTAAGTGTGTAGCCTCAAAAGAGAAGGCACAGGACAGTTTTCTCTCGAAAGGATATGTAAGAATACCACTTCATAAGGAAATACAGTTTTGCAGAGTAAAGACATATACGTACGCATTGGAAACTCTTTACGAGAAGAAATAACGCATAGTACAAAATTAGCTTGTATCTCCAAAACTACACGTTGTATCTCGAAAAGAATTGTTGTGGCGTGTACGTCTTAACATGTAGCATCTAAAGAGAACCAAAAGGAGAATTTTCGTTCGTCAAAATTTTTCAGAAAATCACGTTTTAAGGAAATCCCGCATCGTGCGAAATTATCTTATTTTTCCTAAACAACACGTTGTAAGTCGAAAAGCTTTCATGTTGCGTGTATGTCTAAGTGTGTAGCCTCAAAAGAGAAGGCACAGGACAGTTTTCTCTCGAAAGGATATGTAAGAATACCACTTCATAAGGAAATACAGTTTTGCAGTGTAAAGACATATACGTACGCATTGGAAACTCTTTACGAGAAGAAATAACGCATAGTACAAAATTAGCTTGTATCTCCAAAACTACACGTTGTATCTCGAAAAGAATTGTTGTGGCGTGTACGTCTTAACATGTAGCATCTAAAGAGAACCAAAAGGAGAATTTTCTTTCGTCAAAATTTTTCAGAAAATCACGTTTTAAGGAAATCCCGCATCGTGCGAAATTATCTTGTTTTTCCTAAACAACACGTTGTAAGTCGAAAAGCTTTCATGTTGCGTGTATGTCTAAGTGTGTAGCCTCAAAAGAGAAGGCACAGGACAGTTTTCTCTCGAAAGGATATGTAAGAATACCACTTCATAAGGAAATACAGTTTTGCAGCGCAAAGACATATACGTACGCATTGGAAACTCTTTACGAGAAGAAATAACGCATAGTACAAAATTAGCTTGTATCTCCAAAACTACACGTTGTATCTCGAAAAGAATTGTTGTGGTGTGTACGTCTTAACATGTAGCATCTAAAGAGAACCAAAAGGAGAATTTTCTTTCGTCAAAATTTTTCGGAAAATCACGTTTTAAGGAAATCCCGCATCGTGCGAAATTATCTTGTTTTTCCTAAACAACACGTTGTAAGTCGAAAAGCTTTCATGTTGCGTGTATGTCTACGTGTGTAGCCTCAAAAGAGAAGGCACAGGACAGTTTTCTCTCGAAAGGATATGTAAGAATACCACTTCATAAGGAAATACAGTTTTGCAGAGTAAAGACATATACGTACGCATTGGAAACTCTTTACGAGAAGAAATAACGCATAGTACAAAATTAGCTTGTATCTCCAAAACTACACGTTGTATCTCGAAAAGAATTGTTGTGGCGTGTACGTCTTAACATGTAGCATCTAAAGAGAACCAAAAGGAGAATTTTCTTTCGTCAAAATTTTTCAGAAAATCACGTTTTATGGAAATCCCGCATCGTGCGAAATTATCTTGTTTTTCCTAAACAACACGTTGTAAGTCGAAAAGCTTTCATGTTGCGTGTATGTCTAAGTGTGTAGCCTCAAAAGAGAAGGCACAGGACAGTTTTTCTCTCGAAAGGATATGTAAGAATACCACTTCATAAGGAAATACAGTTTTGCAGCGTAAAGACATATACGTACGCATTGGAAACTCTTTACGAGAAGAAATAACGCATAGTACAAAATTAGCTTGTATCTCCAAAACTACACGTTGTATCTCGAAAAGAATTGTTGTGGCGTGTACGTCTTAACATGTAGCATCTAAAGAGAACCAAAAGGAGAATTTTCTTTCGTCAAAATTTTTCAGAAAATCACGTTTTAAGGAAATCCCGCATCGTGCGAAATTATCTTGTTTTTCCTAAACAACACGTTGTAAGTCGAAAAGCTTTCATGTTGAGTGTATGTCTAAGTGTGTAGCCTCAAAAGAGAAGGCACAGGACAGTTTTCTCTCGAAAGGATATGTAAGAATACCACTTCATAAGGAAATACAGTTTTGCAGCGTAAAGACATATACGTACGCATTGGAAACTCTTTACGAGAAGAAATAACGCATAGTACAAAATTAGCTTGTATCTGCAAAACTACAGGTTGTATCTCGAAAAGAATTGTTGTGGCGTGTACGTCTTAACATGTAGCATCTAAAGAGAACCAAAAGGAGAATTTTCGTTCGTCAAAATTTTTCAGAAAATCACGTTTTAAGGAAATCCCGCATCGTGCGAAATTATCTTGTTTTTCCTAAACAACACGTTGTAAGTCGAAAAGCTTTCATGTTGCGTGTATGTCTAAGTGTGTAGCCTCAAAAGAGAAGGCACAGGACAGTTTTCTCTCGAAAGGATATGTAAGAATACCACTTCATAAGGAAATACAGTTTTGCAGAGTAAAGACATATACGTACACATTGGAAACTCTTTACGAGAAGAAATAACGCATAGTACAAAATTAGCTTGTATCTCCAAAACTACACGTTGTATCTCGAAAAGAATTGTTGTGGCGTGTACGTCTTAACATGTAGCATCTAAAGAGAACCAAAAGGAGAATTTTCTTTCGTCAAAATTTTTCAGAAAATCACGTTTTAAGGAAATCCCGCATCGTGCGAAATTATCTTGTTTTTCCTAAACAACACGTTGTAAGTCGAAAAGCTTTCATGTTGCGTGTATGTCTAAGTGTGTAGCCTCAAAAGAGAAGGCACAGGACAGTTTTCTCTCGAAAGGATATGTAAGAATACCACTTCATAAGGAAATACAGTTTTGCAGAGTAAAGACATATACGTACGCATTGGAAACTCTTTACGAGAAGAAATAACGCATAGTACAAAATTAGCTTGTATCTCCAAAACTACACGTTGTATCTCGAAAAGAATTGTTGTGGCGTGTACGTCTTAACATGTAGCATCTAAAGAGAACCAAAAGGAGAATTTTCTTTCGTCAAAATTTTTCAGAAAATCACGTTTTAAGGAAATCCCGCATCGTGCGAAATTATCTTGTTTTTCCTAAACAACACGTTGTAAGTCGAAAAGCTTTCATGTTGCGTGTATGTCTAAGTGTGTAGCCTCAAAAGAGAAGGCACAGGACAGTTTTCTCTCGAAAGGATATGTAAGAATACCACTTCATAAGGAAATACAGTTTTGCAGAGTAAAGACATATACGTACGCATTGGAAACTCTTTACGAGAAGAAATAACGCATAGTACAAAATTAGCTTGTATCTCCAAAACTACACGTTGTATCTCGAAAAGAATTGTTGTGGCGTGTACGTCTTAACATGTAGCATCTAAAGAGAACCAAAAGGAGAATTTTCTTTCGTCAAAATTTTTCAGAAAATCACGTTTTAAGGAAATCCCGCATCGTGCGAAATTATCTTGTTTTTCCTAAACAACACGTTGTAAGTCGAAAAGCTTTCATGTTGCGTGTATGTCTAAGTGTGTAGCCTCAAAAGAGAAGGCACAGGACAGTTTTCTCTCGAAAGGATATGTAAGAATACCACTTCATAAGGAAATACAGTTTTGCAGCGTAAAGACATATAAGTACGCATTGGAAACTCTTTACGAGAAGAAATAACGCATAGTACAAAATTAGCTTGTATCTCCAAAACTACACGTTGTATCTCGAAAAGAATTGTTGTGGCGTGTACGTCTTAACATGTAGCATCTAAAGAGAACCAAAAGGAGAATTTTCTTTCGTCAAAATTTTTCAGAAAATCACGTTTTAAGGAAATCCCGCATCGTGCGAAATTATCTTGTTTTTCCTAAACAACACGTTGTAAGTCGAAAAGCTTTCATGTTGCGTGTATGTCTAAGTGTGTAGCCTCAAAAGAGAAGGCACAGGACAGTTTTGTCTCGAAAGGATATGTAAGAATACCACTTCATAAGGAAATACAGTTTTGCAGCGTAAAGACATATACGTACGCATTGGAAACTCTTTACGAGAAGAAATAACGCATAGTACAAAATTAGCTTGTATCTCCAAAACTACACGTTGTATCTCGAAAAGAATTGTTGTGGCGTGTACGTCTTAACATGTAGCATCTAAAGAGAACCAAAAGGAGAATTTTCTTTCGTCAAAATTTTTCAGAAAATCACGTTTTAAGGAAATCCCGCATCGTGCGAAATTATCTTGTTTTTCCTAAACAACACGTTGTAAGTCGAAAAGCTTTCATGTTGCGTGTATGTCTAAGTGTGTAGCCTCAAAAGAGAAGGCACAGGACAGTTTTCTCTCGAAAGGATATGTAAGAATACCACTTCATAAGGAAATACAGTTTTGCAGAGTAAAGACATATACGTGCGCATTGGAAACTCTTTACGAGAAGAAATAACGCATAGTACAAAATTAGCTTGTATCTCCAAAACTACACGTTGTATCTCGAAAAGAATTGTTGTGGCGTGTACGTCTTAACATGTAGCATCTAAAGAGAACCAAAAGGAGAATTTTCTTTCGTCAAAATTTTTCAGAAAATCACGTTTTAAGGAAATCCCGCATCGTGCGAAATTATCTTGTTTTTCCTAAACAACACGTTGTAAGTCGAAAAGCTTTCATGTTGCGTGTATGTCTAAGTGTGTAGCCTCAAAAGAGAAGGCACAGGACAGTTTTCTCTCGAAAGGATATGTAAGAATACCACTTCATAAGGAAATACAGTTTTGCAGCGTAAAGACATATACGTACGCATTGGAAACTCTTTACGAGAAGAAATAACGCATAGTACAAAATTAGCTTGTATCTCCAAAACTACACGTTGTATCTCGAAAAGAATTGTTGTGGCGTGTACGTCTTAACATGTAGCATCTAAAGAGAACCAAAAGGAGAATTTTCTTTCGTCAAAAATTTTCAGAAAATCACGTTTTAAGGAAATCCCGCATCGTGCGAAATTATCTTGTTTTTCCTAAACAACACGTTGTAAGTCGAAAAGCTTTCATGTTGCGTGTATGTCTAAGTGTGTAGCCTCAAAAGAGAAGGCACAGGACAGTTTTCTCTCGAAAGGATATGTAAGAATACCACTTCATAAGGAAATACAGTTTTGCAGAGTAAAGACATATACGTACGCATTGGAAACTCTTTACGAGAAGAAATAACGCATAGTACAAAATTAGCTTGTATCTCCAAAACTACACGTTGTATCTCGAAAAGAATTGTTGTGGCGTGTACGTCTTAACATGTAGCATCTAAAGAGAACCAAAAGGAGAATTTTCTTTCGTCAAAATTTTTCAGAAAATCACGTTTTAAGGAAATCCCGCATCGTGCGAAATTATCTTGTTTTTCCTAAACAACACGTTGTAAGTCGAAAAGCTTTCATGTTGCGTGTATGTCTACGTGTGTAGCCTCAAAAGAGAAGGCACAGGACAGTTTTGTCTCGAAAGGATATGTAAGAATACCACTTCATAAGGAAATACAGTTTTGCAGAGTAAAGACATATACGTACGCATTGGAAACTCTTTACGAGAAGAAATAACGCATAGTACAAAATTAGCTTGTATCTCCAAAACTACACGTTGTATCTCGAAAAGAATTGTTGTGGCGTGTACGTCTTAACATGTAGCATCTAAAGAGAAGGCACAGGACAGTTTTCTCTCGAAAGGATATGTAAGAATACCACTTCATAAGGAAATACAGTTTTGCAGCGTAAAGACATATACGTACGCATTGGAAACTCTTTACGAGAAGAAATAACGCATAGTACAAAATTAGCTTGTATCTCCAAAACTACACGTTGTATCTCGAAAAGAATTGTTGTGGCGTGTACGTCTTAACATGTAGCATCTAAAGAGAACCAAAAGGAGAATTTTCTTTCGTCAAAATTTTTCAGAAAATCACGTTTTAAGGAAATCCCGCATCGTGCGAAATTATCTTGTTTTTCCTAAACAACACGTTGTAAGTCGAAAAGCTTTCATGTTGCGTGTATGTCTACGTGTGTAGCCTCAAAAGAGAAGGCACAGGACAGTTTTCTCTCGAAAGGATATGTAAGAATACCACTTCATAAGGAAATACAGTTTTGCAGAGTAAAGACATATACGTACGCATTGGAAACTCTTTACGAGAAGAAATAACGCATAGTACAAAATTAGCTTGTATCTCCAAAACTACACGTTGTATCTCGAAAAGAATTGTTGTGGCGTGTACGTCTTAACATGTAGCATCTAAAGAGAACCAAAAGGAGAATTTTCTTTCGTCAAAATTTTTCAGAAAATCACGTTTTAAGGAAATCCCGCATCGTGCGAAATTATCTTGTTTTTCCTAAACAACACGTTGTAAGTCGAAAAGCTTTCATGTTGCGTGTATGTCTAAGTGTGTAGCCTCAAAAGAGAAGGCACAGGACAGTTTTCTCTCGAAAGGATATGTAAGAATACCACTTCATAAGGAAATACAGTTTTGCAGAGTAAAGACATATACGTACGCATTGGAAACTCTTTACGAGAAGAAATAACGCATAGTACAAAATTAGCTTGTATCTCCAAAACTACACGTTGTATCTCGAAAAGAATTGTTGTGGCGTGTACGTCTTAACATGTAGCATCTAAAGAGAACCAAAAGGAGAATTTTCTTTCGTCAAAATTTTTCAGAAAATCACGTTTTAAGGAAATCCCGCATCGTGCGAAATTATCTTGTTTTTCCTAAACAACACTTTGTAAGTCGAAAAGCTTTCATGTTGCGTGTATGTCTAAGTGTGTAGCCTCAAAAGAGAAGGCACAGGACAGTTTTCTCTCGAAAGGATATGTAAGAATACCACTTCATAAGGAAATACAGTTTTGCAGAGTAAAGACATATACGTACGCATTGGAAACTCTTTACGAGAAGAAATAACGCATAGTACAAAATTAGCTTGTATCTCCAAAACTACACGTTGTATCTCGAAAAGAATTGTTGTGGCGTGTACGTCTTAACATGTAGCATCTAAAGAGAACCAAAAGGAGAATTTTCTTTCGTCAAAATTTTTCAGAAAATCACGTTTTAAGGAAATCCCGCATCGTGCGAAATTATCTTGTTTTTCCTAAACAACACGTTGTAAGTCGAAAAGCTTTCATGTTGCGTGTATGTCTAAGTGTGTAGCCTCAAAAGAGAAGGCACAGGACAGTTTTCTCTCGAAAGGATATGTAAGAATACCACTTCATAAGGAAATACAGTTTTGCAGCGCAAAGACATATACGTACGCATTGGAAACTCTTTACGAGAAGAAATAACGCATAGTACAAAATTAGCTTGTATCTCCAAAACTACACGTTGTATCTCGAAAAGAATTGTTGTGGTGTGTACGTCTTAACATGTAGCATCTAAAGAGAACCAAAAGGAGAATTTTCTTTCGTCAAAATTTTTCGGAAAATCACGTTTTAAGGAAATCCCACATCGTGCGAAATTATCTTGTTTTTCCTAAACAACACGTTGTAAGTCGAAAAGCTTTCATGTTGCGTGTATGTCTACGTGTGTAGCCTCAAAAGAGAAGGCACAGGACAGTTTTCTCTCGAAAGGATATGTAAGAATACCACTTCATAAGGAAATACAGTTTTGCAGAGTAAAGACATATACGTACGCATTGGAAACTCTTTACGAGAAGAAATAACGCATAGTACAAAATTAGCTTGTATCTCCAAAACTACACGTTGTATCTCGAAAAGAATTGTTGTGGCGTGTACGTCTTAACATGTAGCATCTAAAGAGAACCAAAAGGAGAATTTTCTTTCGTCAAAATTTTTCAGAAAATCACGTTTTATGGAAATCCCGCATCGTGCGAAATTATCTTGTTTTTCCTAAACAACACGTTGTAAGTCGAAAAGCTTTCATGTTGCGTGTATGTCTAAGTGTGTAGCCTCAAAAGAGAAGGCACAGGACAGTTTTTCTCTCGAAAGGGTATGTAAGAATACCACTTCATAAGGAAATACAGTTTTGCAGCGTAAAGACATATACGTACGCATTGGAAACTCTTTACGAGAAGAAATAACGCATAGTACAAAATTAGCTTGTATCTCCAAAACTACACGTTGTATCTCGAAAAGAATTGTTGTGGCGTGTACGTCTTAAGATGTAGCATCTAAAGAGAACCAAAAGGAGAATTTTCTTTCGTCAAAATTTTTCAGAAAATCACGTTTTAAGGAAATCCCGCATCGTGCGAAATTATCTTGTTTTTCCTAAACAACACGTTGTAAGTCGAAAAGCTTTCATGTTGCGTGTATGTCTAAGTGTGTAGCCTCAAAAGAGAAGGCACAGGACAGTTTTCTCTCGAAAGGATATGTAAGAATACCACTTCTTAAGGAAATACAGTTTTGCAGCGTAAAGGCATATACGTACGCATTGGAAACTCTTTACGAGAAGAAATAACGCATAGTACAAAATTAGCTTGTATCTGCAAAACTACAGGTTGTATCTCGAAAAGAATTGTTGTGGCGTGTACGTCTTAACATGTAGCATCTAAAGAGAACCAAAAGGAGAATTTTCGTTCGTCAAAATTTTTCAGAAAATCACGTTTTAAGGAAATCCCGCATCGTGCGAAATTATCTTGTTTTTCCTAAACAACACGTTGTAAGTCGAAAAGCTTTCATGTTGCGTGTATGTCTAAGTGTGTAGCCTCAAAAGAGAAGGCACAGGACAGTTTTCTCTCGAAAGGATATGTAAGAATACCACTTCATAAGGAAATACAGTTTTGCAGAGTAAAGACATATACGTACACATTGGAAACTCTTTACGAGAAGAAATAACGCATAGTACAAAATTAGCTTGTATCTCCAAAACTACACGTTGTATCTCGAAAAGAATTGTTGTGGCGTGTACGTCTTAACATGTAACATCTAAAGAGAACCAAAAGGAGAATTTTCTTTCGTCAAAATTTTTCAGAAAATCACGTTTTAAGGAAATCCCGCATTGTGCGAAATTATCTTGTTTTTCCTAAACAACACGTTGTAAGTCGAAAAGCTTTCATGTTGCGTGTATGTCTAAGTGTGTAGCCTCAAAAGAGAAGGCACAGGACAGTTTTCTCTCGAAAGGATATGTAAGAATACCACTTCATAAGGAAATACAGTTTTGCCGCGTAAAGACATATATGTACGCATTGGAAACTCTTTACGAGAAGAAATAACGCATAGTACAAAATTAGCTTGTATCTCCAAAACTACACGTTGTATCTCGAAAAGAATTGTTGTGGCGTGTACGTCTTAACATGTAGCATCTAAAGAGAACCAAAAGGAGAATTTTCTTTCGTCAAAATTTTTCAGAAAATCACGTTTTAAGGAAATCCCGCATCGTGCGAAATTATCTTGTTTTTCCTAAACAACACGTTGTAAGTCGAAAAGCTTTCATGTTGCGTGTATGTCTACGTGTGTAGCCTCAAAAGAGAAGGCACAGGACAGTTTTCTCTCGAAAGGATATGTAAGAATACCACTTCATAAGGAAATACAGTTTTGCAGAGTAAAGACATATACGTACGCATTGGAAACTCTTTACGAGAAGAAATAACGCATAGTACAAAATTAGCTTGTATCTCCAAAACTACACGTTGTATCTCGAAAAGAATTGTTGTGGCGTGTACGTCTTAACATGTAGCATCTAAAGAGAACCAAAAGGAGAATTTTCTTTCGTCAAAATTTTTCAGAAAATCACGTTTTAAGGAAATCCCGCATCGTGCGAAATTATCTTGTTTTTCCTAAACAACACGTTGTAAGTCGAAAAGCTTTCATGTTGCGTGTATGTCTAAGTGTGTAGCCTCAAAAGAGAAGGCACAGGACAGTTTTCTCTCGAAAGGATATGTAAGAATACCACTTCATAAGGAAATACAGTTTTGCAGAGTAAAGACATATACGTACGCATTGGAAACTCTTTACGAGAAGAAATAACGCATAGTACAAACTTAGCTTGTATCTCCAAAACTACACGTTGTATCTCGAAAAGAATTGTTGTGGCGTGTACGTCTTAACATGTAGCATCTAAAGAGAACCAAAAGGAGAATTTTCGTTCGTCAAAATTTTTCAGAAAATCACGTTTTAAGGAAATCCCGCATCGTGCGAAATTATCTTATTTTTCCTAAACAACACGTTGTAAGTCGAAAAGCTTTCATGTTGCGTGTATGTCTAAGTGTGTAGCCTCAAAAGAGAAGGCACAGGACAGTTTTCTCTCGAAAGGATATGTAAGAATACCACTTCATAAGGAAATACAGTTTTGCAGTGTAAAGACATATACGTACGCATTGGAAACTCTTTACGAGAAGAAATAACGCATAGTACAAAATTAGCTTGTATCTCCAAAACTACACGTTGTATCTCGAAAAGAATTGTTGTGGCGTGTACGTCTTAACATGTAGCATCTAAAGAGAACCAAAAGGAGAATTTTCTTTCGTCAAAATTTTTCAGAAAATCACGTTTTAAGGAAATCCCGCATCGTGCGAAATTATCTTGTTTTTCCTAAACAACACGTTGTAAGTCGAAAAGCTTTCATGTTGCGTGTATGTCTAAGTGTGTAGCCTCAAAAGAGAAGGCACAGGACAGTTTTCTCTCGAAAGGATATGTAAGAATACCACTTCATAAGGAAATACAGTTTTGCAGCGCAAAGACATATACGTACGCATTGGAAACTCTTTACGAGAAGAAATAACGCATAGTACAAAATTAGCTTGTATCTCCAAAACTACACGTTGTATCTCGAAAAGAATTGTTGTGGTGTGTACGTCTTAACATGTAGCATCTAAAGAGAACCAAAAGGAGAATTTTCTTTCGTCAAAATTTTTCGGAAAATCACGTTTTAAGGAAATCCCGCATCGTGCGAAATTATCTTGTTTTTCCTAAACAACACGTTGTAAGTCGAAAAGCTTTCATGTTGCGTGTATGTCTACGTGTGTAGCCTCAAAAGAGAAGGCACAGGACAGTTTTCTCTCGAAAGGATATGTAAGAATACCACTTCATAAGGAAATACAGTTTTGCAGAGTAAAGACATATACGTACGCATTGGAAACTCTTTACGAGAAGAAATAACGCATAGTACAAAATTAGCTTGTATCTCCAAAACTACACGTTGTATCTCGAAAAGAATTGTTGTGGCGTGTACGTCTTAACATGTAGCATCTAAAGAGAACCAAAAGGAGAATTTTCTTTCGTCAAAATTTTTCAGAAAATCACGTTTTATGGAAATCCCGCATCGTGCGAAATTATCTTGTTTTTCCTAAACAACACGTTGTAAGTCGAAAAGCTTTCATGTTGCGTGTATGTCTAAGTGTGTAGCCTCAAAAGAGAAGGCACAGGACAGTTTTTCTCTCGAAAGGATATGTAAGAATACCACTTCATAAGGAAATACAGTTTTGCAGCGTAAAGACATATACGTACGCATTGGAAACTCTTTACGAGAAGAAATAACGCATAGTACAAAATTAGCTTGTATCTCCAAAACTACACGTTGTATCTCGAAAAGAATTGTTGTGGCGTGTACGTCTTAACATGTAGCATCTAAAGAGAACCAAAAGGAGAATTTTCTTTCGTCAAAATTTTTCAGAAAATCACGTTTTAAGGAAATCCCGCATCGTGCGAAATTATCTTGTTTTTCCTAAACAACACGTTGTAAGTCGAAAAGCTTTCATGTTGAGTGTATGTCTAAGTGTGTAGCCTCAAAAGAGAAGGCACAGGACAGTTTTCTCTCGAAAGGATATGTAAGAATACCACTTCATAAGGAAATACAGTTTTGCAGCGTAAAGACATATACGTACGCATTGGAAACTCTTTACGAGAAGAAATAACGCATAGTACAAAATTAGCTTGTATCTGCAAAACTACAGGTTGTATCTCGAAAAGAATTGTTGTGGCGTGTACGTCTTAACATGTAGCATCTAAAGAGAACCAAAAGGAGAATTTTCGTTCGTCAAAATTTTTCAGAAAATCACGTTTTAAGGAAATCCCGCATCGTGCGAAATTATCTTGTTTTTCCTAAACAACACGTTGTAAGTCGAAAAGCTTTCATGTTGCGTGTATGTCTAAGTGTGTAGCCTCAAAAGAGAAGGCACAGGACAGTTTTCTCTCGAAAGGATATGTAAGAATACCACTTCATAAGGAAATACAGTTTTGCAGAGTAAAGACATATACGTACACATTGGAAACTCTTTACGAGAAGAAATAACGCATAGTACAAAATTAGCTTGTATCTCCAAAACTACACGTTGTATCTCGAAAAGAATTGTTGTGGCGTGTACGTCTTAACATGTAGCATCTAAAGAGAACCAAAAGGAGAATTTTCTTTCGTCAAAATTTTTCAGAAAATCACGTTTTAAGGAAATCCCGCATCGTGCGAAATTATCTTGTTTTTCCTAAACAACACGTTGTAAGTCGAAAAGCTTTCATGTTGCGTGTATGTCTAAGTGTGTAGCCTCAAAAGAGAAGGCACAGGACAGTTTTCTCTCGAAAGGATATGTAAGAATACCACTTCATAAGGAAATACAGTTTTGCAGAGTAAAGACATATACGTACGCATTGGAAACTCTTTACGAGAAGAAATAACGCATAGTACAAAATTAGCTTGTATCTCCAAAACTACACGTTGTATCTCGAAAAGAATTGTTGTGGCGTGTACGTCTTAACATGTAGCATCTAAAGAGAACCAAAAGGAGAATTTTCTTTCGTCAAAATTTTTCAGAAAATCACGTTTTAAGGAAATCCCGCATCGTGCGAAATTATCTTGTTTTTCCTAAACAACACGTTGTAAGTCGAAAAGCTTTCATGTTGCGTGTATGTCTAAGTGTGTAGCCTCAAAAGAGAAGGCACAGGACAGTTTTCTCTCGAAAGGATATGTAAGAATACCACTTCATAAGGAAATACAGTTTTGCAGAGTAAAGACATATACGTACGCATTGGAAACTCTTTACGAGAAGAAATAACGCATAGTACAAAATTAGCTTGTATCTCCAAAACTACACGTTGTATCTCGAAAAGAATTGTTGTGGCGTGTACGTCTTAACATGTAGCATCTAAAGAGAACCAAAAGGAGAATTTTCTTTCGTCAAAATTTTTCAGAAAATCACGTTTTAAGGAAATCCCGCATCGTGCGAAATTATCTTGTTTTTCCTAAACAACACGTTGTAAGTCGAAAAGCTTTCATGTTGCGTGTATGTCTAAGTGTGTAGCCTCAAAAGAGAAGGCACAGGACAGTTTTCTCTCGAAAGGATATGTAAGAATACCACTTCATAAGGAAATACAGTTTTGCAGCGTAAAGACATATAAGTACGCATTGGAAACTCTTTACGAGAAGAAATAACGCATAGTACAAAATTAGCTTGTATCTCCAAAACTACACGTTGTATCTCGAAAAGAATTGTTGTGGCGTGTACGTCTTAACATGTAGCATCTAAAGAGAACCAAAAGGAGAATTTTCTTTCGTCAAAATTTTTCAGAAAATCACGTTTTAAGGAAATCCCGCATCGTGCGAAATTATCTTGTTTTTCCTAAACAACACGTTGTAAGTCGAAAAGCTTTCATGTTGCGTGTATGTCTAAGTGTGTAGCCTCAAAAGAGAAGGCACAGGACAGTTTTCTCTCGAAAGGATATGTAAGAATACCACTTCATAAGGAAATACAGTTTTGCAGAGTAAAGACATATACGTACGCATTGGAAACTCTTTACGAGAAGAAATAACGCATAGTACAAAATTAGCTTGTATCTCCAAAACTACACGTTGTATCTCGAAAAGAATTGTTGTGGCGTGTACGTCTTAACATGTAGCATCTAAAGAGAACCAAAAGGAGAATTTTCGTTCGTCAAAATTTTTCAGAAAATCACGTTTTAAGGAAATCCCGCATCGTGCGAAATTATCTTATTTTTCCTAAACAACACGTTGTAAGTCGAAAAGCTTTCATGTTGCGTGTATGTCTAAGTGTGTAGCCTCAAAAGAGAAGGCACAGGACAGTTTTCTCTCGAAAGGATATGTAAGAATACCACTTCATAAGGAAATACAGTTTTGCAGTGTAAAGACATATACGTACGCATTGGAAACTCTTTACGAGAAGAAATAACGCATAGTACAAAATTAGCTTGTATCTCCAAAACTACACGTTGTATCTCGAAAAGAATTGTTGTGGCGTGTACGTCTTAACATGTAGCATCTAAAGAGAACCAAAAGGAGAATTTTCTTTCGTCAAAATTTTTCAGAAAATCACGTTTTAAGGAAATCCCGCATCGTGCGAAATTATCTTGTTTTTCCTAAACAACACGTTGTAAGTCGAAAAGCTTTCATGTTGCGTGTATGTCTAAGTGTGTAGCCTCAAAAGAGAAGGCACAGGACAGTTTTCTCTCGAAAGGATATGTAAGAATACCACTTCATAAGGAAATACAGTTTTGCAGCGCAAAGACATATACGTACGCATTGGAAACTCTTTACGAGAAGAAATAACGCATAGTACAAAATTAGCTTGTATCTCCAAAACTACACGTTGTATCTCGAAAAGAATTGTTGTGGTGTGTACGTCTTAACATGTAGCATCTAAAGAGAACCAAAAGGAGAATTTTCTTTCGTCAAAATTTTTCGGAAAATCACGTTTTAAGGAAATCCCGCATCGTGCGAAATTATCTTGTTTTTCCTAAACAACACGTTGTAAGTCGAAAAGCTTTCATGTTGCGTGTATGTCTACGTGTGTAGCCTCAAAAGAGAAGGCACAGGACAGTTTTCTCTCGAAAGGATATGTAAGAATACCACTTCATAAGGAAATACAGTTTTGCAGAGTAAAGACATATACGTACGCATTGGAAACTCTTTACGAGAAGAAATAACGCATAGTACAAAATTAGCTTGTATCTCCAAAACTACACGTTGTATCTCGAAAAGAATTGTTGTGGCGTGTACGTCTTAACATGTAGCATCTAAAGAGAACCAAAAGGAGAATTTTCTTTCGTCAAAATTTTTCAGAAAATCACGTTTTATGGAAATCCCGCATCGTGCGAAATTATCTTGTTTTTCCTAAACAACACGTTGTAAGTCGAAAAGCTTTCATGTTGCGTGTATGTCTAAGTGTGTAGCCTCAAAAGAGAAGGCACAGGACAGTTTTTCTCTCGAAAGGATATGTAAGAATACCACTTCATAAGGAAATACAGTTTTGCAGCGTAAAGACATATACGTACGCATTGGAAACTCTTTACGAGAAGAAATAACGCATAGTACAAAATTAGCTTGTATCTCCAAAACTACACGTTGTATCTCGAAAAGAATTGTTGTGGCGTGTACGTCTTAACATGTAGCATCTAAAGAGAACCAAAAGGAGAATTTTCTTTCGTCAAAATTTTTCAGAAAATCACGTTTTAAGGAAATCCCGCATCGTGCGAAATTATCTTGTTTTTCCTAAACAACACGTTGTAAGTCGAAAAGCTTTCATGTTGAGTGTATGTCTAAGTGTGTAGCCTCAAAAGAGAAGGCACAGGACAGTTTTCTCTCGAAAGGATATGTAAGAATACCACTTCATAAGGAAATACAGTTTTGCAGCGTAAAGACATATACGTACGCATTGGAAACTCTTTACGAGAAGAAATAACGCATAGTACAAAATTAGCTTGTATCTGCAAAACTACAGGTTGTATCTCGAAAAGAATTGTTGTGGCGTGTACGTCTTAACATGTAGCATCTAAAGAGAACCAAAAGGAGAATTTTCGTTCGTCAAAATTTTTCAGAAAATCACGTTTTAAGGAAATCCCGCATCGTGCGAAATTATCTTGTTTTTCCTAAACAACACGTTGTAAGTCGAAAAGCTTTCATGTTGCGTGTATGTCTAAGTGTGTAGCCTCAAAAGAGAAGGCACAGGACAGTTTTCTCTCGAAAGGATATGTAAGAATACCACTTCATAAGGAAATACAGTTTTGCAGAGTAAAGACATATACGTACACATTGGAAACTCTTTACGAGAAGAAATAACGCATAGTACAAAATTAGCTTGTATCTCCAAAACTACACGTTGTATCTCGAAAAGAATTGTTGTGGCGTGTACGTCTTAACATGTAGCATCTAAAGAGAACCAAAAGGAGAATTTTCTTTCGTCAAAATTTTTCAGAAAATCACGTTTTAAGGAAATCCCGCATCGTGCGAAATTATCTTGTTTTTCCTAAACAACACGTTGTAAGTCGAAAAGCTTTCATGTTGCGTGTATGTCTAAGTGTGTAGCCTCAAAAGAGAAGGCACAGGACAGTTTTCTCTCGAAAGGATATGTAAGAATACCACTTCATAAGGAAATACAGTTTTGCAGAGTAAAGACATATACGTACGCATTGGAAACTCTTTACGAGAAGAAATAACGCATAGTACAAAATTAGCTTGTATCTCCAAAACTACACGTTGTATCTCGAAAAGAATTGTTGTGGCGTGTACGTCTTAACATGTAGCATCTAAAGAGAACCAAAAGGAGAATTTTCTTTCGTCAAAATTTTTCAGAAAATCACGTTTTAAGGAAATCCCGCATCGTGCGAAATTATCTTGTTTTTCCTAAACAACACGTTGTAAGTCGAAAAGCTTTCATGTTGCGTGTATGTCTAAGTGTGTAGCCTCAAAAGAGAAGGCACAGGACAGTTTTCTCTCGAAAGGATATGTAAGAATACCACTTCATAAGGAAATACAGTTTTGCAGAGTAAAGACATATACGTACGCATTGGAAACTCTTTACGAGAAGAAATAACGCATAGTACAAAATTAGCTTGTATCTCCAAAACTACACGTTGTATCTCGAAAAGAATTGTTGTGGCGTGTACGTCTTAACATGTAGCATCTAAAGAGAACCAAAAGGAGAATTTTCTTTCGTCAAAATTTTTCAGAAAATCACGTTTTAAGGAAATCCCGCATCGTGCGAAATTATCTTGTTTTTCCTAAACAACACGTTGTAAGTCGAAAAGCTTTCATGTTGCGTGTATGTCTAAGTGTGTAGCCTCAAAAGAGAAGGCACAGGACAGTTTTCTCTCGAAAGGATATGTAAGAATACCACTTCATAAGGAAATACAGTTTTGCAGCGTAAAGACATATAAGTACGCATTGGAAACTCTTTACGAGAAGAAATAACGCATAGTACAAAATTAGCTTGTATCTCCAAAACTACACGTTGTATCTCGAAAAGAATTGTTGTGGCGTGTACGTCTTAACATGTAGCATCTAAAGAGAACCAAAAGGAGAATTTTCTTTCGTCAAAATTTTTCAGAAAATCACGTTTTAAGGAAATCCCGCATCGTGCGAAATTATCTTGTTTTTCCTAAACAACACGTTGTAAGTCGAAAAGCTTTCATGTTGCGTGTATGTCTAAGTGTGTAGCCTCAAAAGAGAAGGCACAGGACAGTTTTGTCTCGAAAGGATATGTAAGAATACCACTTCATAAGGAAATACAGTTTTGCAGCGTAAAGACATATACGTACGCATTGGAAACTCTTTACGAGAAGAAATAACGCATAGTACAAAATTAGCTTGTATCTCCAAAACTACACGTTGTATCTCGAAAAGAATTGTTGTGGCGTGTACGTCTTAACATGTAGCATCTAAAGAGAACCAAAAGGAGAATTTTCTTTCGTCAAAATTTTTCAGAAAATCACGTTTTAAGGAAATCCCGCATCGTGCGAAATTATCTTGTTTTTCCTAAACAACACGTTGTAAGTCGAAAAGCTTTCATGTTGCGTGTATGTCTAAGTGTGTAGCCTCAAAAGAGAAGGCACAGGACAGTTTTCTCTCGAAAGGATATGTAAGAATACCACTTCATAAGGAAATACAGTTTTGCAGAGTAAAGACATATACGTGCGCATTGGAAACTCTTTACGAGAAGAAATAACGCATAGTACAAAATTAGCTTGTATCTCCAAAACTACACGTTGTATCTCGAAAAGAATTGTTGTGGCGTGTACGTCTTAACATGTAGCATCTAAAGAGAACCAAAAGGAGAATTTTCTTTCGTCAAAATTTTTCAGAAAATCACGTTTTAAGGAAATCCCGCATCGTGCGAAATTATCTTGTTTTTCCTAAACAACACGTTGTAAGTCGAAAAGCTTTCATGTTGCGTGTATGTCTAAGTGTGTAGCCTCAAAAGAGAAGGCACAGGACAGTTTTCTCTCGAAAGGATATGTAAGAATACCACTTCATAAGGAAATACAGTTTTGCAGCGTAAAGACATATACGTACGCATTGGAAACTCTTTACGAGAAGAAATAACGCATAGTACAAAATTAGCTTGTATCTCCAAAACTACACGTTGTATCTCGAAAAGAATTGTTGTGGCGTGTACGTCTTAACATGTAGCATCTAAAGAGAACCAAAAGGAGAATTTTCTTTCGTCAAAAATTTTCAGAAAATCACGTTTTAAGGAAATCCCGCATCGTGCGAAATTATCTTGTTTTTCCTAAACAACACGTTGTAAGTCGAAAAGCTTTCATGTTGCGTGTATGTCTAAGTGTGTAGCCTCAAAAGAGAAGGCACAGGACAGTTTTCTCTCGAAAGGATATGTAAGAATACCACTTCATAAGGAAATACAGTTTTGCAGAGTAAAGACATATACGTACGCATTGGAAACTCTTTACGAGAAGAAATAACGCATAGTACAAAATTAGCTTGTATCTCCAAAACTACACGTTGTATCTCGAAAAGAATTGTTGTGGCGTGTACGTCTTAACATGTAGCATCTAAAGAGAACCAAAAGGAGAATTTTCTTTCGTCAAAATTTTTCAGAAAATCACGTTTTAAGGAAATCCCGCATCGTGCGAAATTATCTTGTTTTTCCTAAACAACACGTTGTAAGTCGAAAAGCTTTCATGTTGCGTGTATGTCTACGTGTGTAGCCTCAAAAGAGAAGGCACAGGACAGTTTTGTCTCGAAAGGATATGTAAGAATACCACTTCATAAGGAAATACAGTTTTGCAGAGTAAAGACATATACGTACGCATTGGAAACTCTTTACGAGAAGAAATAACGCATAGTACAAAATTAGCTTGTATCTCCAAAACTACACGTTGTATCTCGAAAAGAATTGTTGTGGCGTGTACGTCTTAACATGTAGCATCTAAAGAGAAGGCACAGGACAGTTTTCTCTCGAAAGGATATGTAAGAATACCACTTCATAAGGAAATACAGTTTTGCAGCGTAAAGACATATACGTACGCATTGGAAACTCTTTACGAGAAGAAATAACGCATAGTACAAAATTAGCTTGTATCTCCAAAACTACACGTTGTATCTCGAAAAGAATTGTTGTGGCGTGTACGTCTTAACATGTAGCATCTAAAGAGAACCAAAAGGAGAATTTTCTTTCGTCAAAATTTTTCAGAAAATCACGTTTTAAGGAAATCCCGCATCGTGCGAAATTATCTTGTTTTTCCTAAACAACACGTTGTAAGTCGAAAAGCTTTCATGTTGCGTGTATGTCTACGTGTGTAGCCTCAAAAGAGAAGGCACAGGACAGTTTTCTCTCGAAAGGATATGTAAGAATACCACTTCATAAGGAAATACAGTTTTGCAGAGTAAAGACATATACGTACGCATTGGAAACTCTTTACGAGAAGAAATAACGCATAGTACAAAATTAGCTTGTATCTCCAAAACTACACGTTGTATCTCGAAAAGAATTGTTGTGGCGTGTACGTCTTAACATGTAGCATCTAAAGAGAACCAAAAGGAGAATTTTCTTTCGTCAAAATTTTTCAGAAAATCACGTTTTAAGGAAATCCCGCATCGTGCGAAATTATCTTGTTTTTCCTAAACAACACGTTGTAAGTCGAAAAGCTTTCATGTTGCGTGTATGTCTACGTGTGTAGCCTCAAAAGAGAAGGCACAGGACAGTTTTCTCTCGAAAGGATATGTAAGAATACCACTTCATAAGGAAATACAGTTTTGCAGAGTAAAGACATATATGTACACATTGGAAACTCTTTACGAGAAGAAATAACGCATAGTACAAAATTAGCTTGTATCTCCAAAACTACACGTTGTGTCTCGAAAAGAATTGTTGTGGCGTGTACGTCTTAACATGTAGCATCTAAAGAGAACCAAAAGGAGAATTTTCTTTCGTCAAAATTTTTCAGAAAATCACGTTTTAAGGAAATCCCGCATCGTGCGAAATTATCTTGTTTTTCCTAAACAACACGTTGTAAGTCGAAAAGCTTTCATGTTGCGTGTATGTCTAAGTGTGTAGCCTCAAAAGAGAAGGCACAGGACAGTTTTCTCTCGAAAGGATATGTAAGAATACCACTTCATAAGGAAATACAGTTTTGCAGAGTAAAGACATATACTTACGCATTGGAAACTCTTTACGAGAAGAAATAACGCATAGTACAAAATTAGCTTGTATCTCCAAAACTACACGTTGTATCTCGAAAAGAATTGTTGTGGCGTGTACGTCTTAACATGTAGCATCTAAAGAGAACCAAAAGGAGAATTTTCTTTCGTCAAAATTTTTCAGAAAATCACGTTTTAAGGAAATCCCGCATCGTGCGAAATTATCTTGTTTTTCCTAAACAACACGTTGTAAGTCGAAAAGCTTTCATGTTGCGTGTATGTCTAAGTGTGTAGCCTCAAAAGAGAAGGCACAGGACAGTTTTGTCTCGAAAGGATATGTAAGAATACCACTTCATAAGGAAATACAGTTTTGCAGCGTAAAGACATATACGTACGCATTGGAAACTCTTTACGAGAAGAAATAACGCATAGTAAAAAATTAGCTTGTATCTCCAAAACTACACGTTGTATCTCGAAAAGAATTGTTGTGGCGTGTACGTCTTAACATGTAGCATCTAAAGAGAACCAAAAGGAGAATTTTCTTTCGTCAAAATTTTTCAGAAAATCACGTTTTAAGGAAATCCCGCATCGTGCGAAATTATCTTGTTTTTCCTAAACAACACGTTGTAAGTCGAAAAGCTTTCATGTTGCGTGTATGTCTACGTGTGTAGCCTCAAAAGAGAAGGCACAGGACAGTTTTCTCTCGAAAGGATATGTAAGAATACCACTTCATAAGGAAATACAGTTTTGCAGAGTAAAGACATATACGTACGCATTGGAAACTCTTTACGAGAAGAAATAACGCATAGTACAAAATTAGCTTGTATCTCCAAAACTACACGTTGTATCTCGAAAAGAATTGTTGTGGCGTGTACGTCTTAACATGTAGCATCTAAAGAGAACCAAAAGGAGAATTTTCTTTCGTCAAAATTTTTCAGAAAATCACGTTTTAAGGAAATCCCGCATCGTGCGAAATTATCTTGTTTTTCCTAAACAACACGTTGTAAGTCGAAAAGCTTTCATGTTGCGTGTATGTCTACGTGTGTAGCCTCAAAAGAGAAGGCACAGGACAGTTTTCTCTCGAAAGGATATGTAAGAATACCACTTCATAAGGAAATACAGATTTGCAGTGTAAAGACATATACGTACGCATTGGAAACTCTTTACGAGAAGAAATAACGCATAGTACAAAATTAGCTTGTATCTCCAAAACTACACGTTGTATCTCGAAAAGAATTGTTGTGGCGTGTACGTCTTAACATGTAGCATCTAAAGAGAACCAAAAGGAGAATTTTCTTTCGTCAAAATTTTTCAGAAAATCACGTTTTAAGGAAATCCCGCATCGTGCGAAATTATCTTGTTTTTCCTAAACAACACGTTGTAAGTCGAAAAGCTTTCATGTTGCGTGTATGTCTAAGTGTGTAGCCTCAAAAGAGAAGGCACAGGACAGTTTTCTCTCGAAAGGATATGTAAGAATACCACTTCATAAGGAAATACAGTTTTGCAGAGTAAAGACATATACGTACGCATTGGAAACTCTTTACGAGAAGAAATAACGCATAGTACAAAATTAGCTTGTATCTCCAAAACTACACGTTGTATCTCGAAAAGAATTGTTGTGGCGTGTACGTCTTAACATGTAGCATCTAAAGAGAACCAAAAGGAGAATTTTCTTTCGTCAAAATTTTTCAGAAAATCACGTTTTAAGGAAATCCCTCATCGTGCGAAATTATCTTGTTTTTCCTAAACAACACGTTGTAAGTCGAAAAGCTTTCATGTTGCGTGTATGTCTACGTGTGTAGCCTCAAAAGAGAAGGCACAGGACAGTTTTGTCTCGAAAGGATATGTAAGAATACCACTTCATAAGGAAATACAGTTTTGCAGAGTAAAGACATATACGTACGCATTGGAAACTCTTTACGAGAAGAAATAACGCATAGTACAAAATTAGCTTGTATCTCCAAAACTACACGTTGTATCTCGAAAAGAATTGTTGTGGCGTGTACGTCTTAACATGTAGCATCTAAAGAGAACCAAAAGGAGAATTTTCTTTCGTCAAAATTTTTCAGAAAATCACGTTTTAAGGAAATCCCGCATCGTGCGAAATTATCTTGTTTTTCCTAAACAACACGTTGTAAGTCGAAAAGCTTTCATGTTGCGTGTATGTCTACGTGTGTAGCCTCAAAAGAGAAGGCACAGGACAGTTTTCTCTCGAAAGGATATGTAAGAATACCACTTCATAAGGAAATACAGTTTTGCAGCGTAAAGACATATAAGTACGCATTGGAAACTCTTTACGAGAAGAAATAACGCATAGTACAAAATTAGCTTGTATCTCCAAAACTACACGTTGTATCTCGAAAAGAATTGTTGTGGCGTGTACGTCTTAACATGTAGCATCTAAAGAGAACCAAAAGGAGAATTTTCTTTCGTCAAAATTTTTCAGAAAATCACGTTTTAAGGAAATCCCGCATCGTGCGAAATTATCTTGTTTTTCCTAAACAACACGTTGTAAGTCGAAAAGCTTTCATGTTGCGTGTATGTCTACGTGTGTAGCCTCAAAAGAGAAGGCACAGGACAGTTTTCTCTCGAAAGGATATGTAAGAATACCACTTCATAAGGAAATACAGTTTTGCAGAGTAAAGACATATACGTACGCATTGGAAACTCTTTACGAGAAGAAATAACGCATAGTACAAAATTAGCTTGTATCTCCAAAACTACACGTTGTATCTCGAAAAGAATTGTTGTGGCGTGTACGTCTTAACATGTAGCATCTAAAGAGAACCAAAAGGAGAATTTTCTTTCGTCAAAATTTTTCAGAAAATCACGTTTTAAGGAAATCCCGCATCGTGCGAAATTATCTTGTTTTTCCTAAACAACACGTTGTAAGTCGAAAAGCTTTCATGTTGCGTGTATGTCTACGTGTGTAGCCTCAAAAGAGAAGGCACAGGACAGTTTTCTCTCGAAAGGATATGTAAGAATACCACTTCATAAGGAAATACAGTTTTGCAGAGTAAAGACATATATGTACGCATTGGAAACTCTTTACGAGAAGAAATAACGCATAGTACAAAATTAGCTTGTATCTCCAAAACTACACGTTGTATCTCGAAAAGAATTGTTGTGGCGTGTACGTCTTAACATGTAGCATCTAAAGAGAACCAAAAGGAGAATTTTCTTTCGTCAAAATTTTTCAGAAAATCACGTTTTAAGGAAATCCCGCATCGTGCGAAATTATCTTGTTTTTCCTAAACAACACGTTGTAAGTCGAAAAGCTTTCATGTTGCGTGTATGTCTAAGTGTGTAGCCTCAAAAGAGAAGGCACAGGACAGTTTTCTCTCGAAAGGATATGTAAGAATACCACTTCATAAGGAAATACAGTTTTGCAGCGTAAAGACATATACGTACGCATTGGAAACTCTTTACGAGAAGAAATAACGCATAGTACAAAATTAGCTTGTATCTCCAAAACTACACGTTGTATCTCGAAAAGAATTGTTGTGGCGTGTACGTCTTAACATGTAGCATCTAAAGAGAACCAAAAGGAGAATTTTCTTTCGTCAAAATTTTTCAGAAAATCACGTTTTAAGGAAATCCCGCATCGTGCGAAATTATCTTGTTTTTCCTAAACAACACGTTGTAAGTCGAAAAGCTTTCATGTTGCGTGTATGTCTAAGTGTGTAGCCTCAAAAGAGAAGGCACAGGACAGTTTTCTCTCGAAAGGATATGTAAGAATACCACTTCATAAGGAAATACAGTTTTTCAGCGTAAAGACATATACGTACGCATTGGAAACTCTTTACGAGAAGAAATAACGCATAGTACAAAATTAGCTTGTATCTCCAAAACTACACGTTGTATCTCGAAAAGAATTGTTGTGGCGTGTACGTCTTAACATGTAGCATCTAAAGAGAACCAAAAGGAGAATTTTCTTTCGTCAAAATTTTTCAGAAAATCACGTTTTAAGGAAATCCCGCATCGTGCGAAATTATCTTGTTTTTCCTAAACAACACGTTGTAAGTCGAAAAGCTTTCATGTTGCGTGTATGTCTACGTGTGTAGCCTCAAAAGAGAAGGCACAGGACAGTTTTCTCTCGAAAGGATATGTAAGAATACCACTTCATAAGGAAATACAGTTTTGCAGCGTAAAGACATATACGTACGCATTGGAAACTCTTTACGAGAAGAAATAACGCATAGTACAAAATTAGCTTGTATCTCCAAAACTACACGTTGTATCTCGAAAAGAATTGTTGTGGCATGTACGTCTTAACATGTAGCATCTAAAGAGAACCAAAAGGAGAATTTTCTTTCGTCAAAATTTTTCAGAAAATCACGTTTTAAGGAAATCCCGCATCGTGCGAAATTATCTTGTTTTTCCTAAACAACACGTTGTAAGTCGAAAAGCTTTCATGTTGCGTGTATGTCTACGTGTGTAGCCTCAAAAGAGAAGGCACAGGACAGTTTTGTCTCGAAAGGATATGTAAGAATACCACTTCATAAGGAAATACAGTTTTGCAGAGTAAAGACATATACGTACGCATTGGAAACTCTTTACGAGAAGAAATAACGCATAGTACAAAATTAGCTTGTATCTCCAAAACTACACGTTGTATCTCGAAAAGAATTGTTGTGGCGTGTACGTCTTAACATGTAGCATCTAAAGAGAACCAAAAGGAGAATTTTCTTTCGTCAAAATTTTTCAGAAAATCACGTTTTAAGGAAATCCCGCATCGTGCGAAATTATCTTGTTTTTCCTAAACAACACGTTGTAAGTCGAAAAGCTTTCATGTTGCGTGTATGTCTGCGTGTGTAGCCTCAAAAGAGAAGGCACAGGACAGTTTTGTCTCGAAAGGATATGTAAGAATACCACTTCATAAGGAAATACAGTTTTGCAGAGTAAAGACATATACGTACGCATTGGAAACTCTTTACGAGAAGAAATAACGCATAGTACAAAATTAGCTTGTATCTCCAAAACTACACGTTGTATCTCGAAAAGAATTGTTGTGGCGTGTACGTCTTAACATGTAGCATCTAAAGAGAACCAAAAGGAGAATTTTCTTTCGTCAAAATTTTTCAGGAAATCACGTTTTAAGGAAATCCCGCATCGTGCGAAATTATCTTGTTTTTCCTAAACAACACGTTGTAAGTCGAAAAGCTTTCATGTTGCGTGTATGTCTAAGTGTGTAGCCTCAAAAGAGAAGGCACAGGACAGTTTTCTCTCGAAAGGATATGTAAGAATACCACTTCATAAGGAAATACAGTTTTGCAGAGTAAAGACATATACGTACGCATTGGAAACTCTTTACGAGAAGAAATAACGCATAGTACAAAATTAGCTTGTATCTCCAAAACTACACGTTGTATCTCGAAAAGAATTGTTGTGGCGTGTACGTCTTAACATGTAGCATCTAAAGAGAACCAAAAGGAGAATTTTCTTTCGTCAAAATTTTTCAGAAAATCACGTTTTAAGGAAATCCCGCATCGTGCGAAATTATCTTGTTTTTCCTAAACAACACGTTGTAAGTCGAAAAGCTTTCATGTTGCGTGTATGTCTAAGTGTGTAGCCTCAAAAGAGAAGGCACAGGACAGTTTTCTCTCGAAAGGATATGTAAGAATACCACTTCATAAGGAAATACAGTTTTGCAGCGTAAAGACATATACGTACGCATTGGAAACTCTTTACGAGAAGAAATAACGCATAGTACAAAATTAGCTTGTATCTCCAAAACTACACGTTGTATCTCGAAAAGAATTGTTGTGGCGTGTACGTCTTAACATGTAGCATCTAAAGAGAACCAAAAGGAGAATTTTCTTTCGTCAAAATTTTTCAGAAAATCACGTTTTAAGGAAATCCCGCATCGTGCGAAATTATCTTGTTTTTCCTAAACAACACGTTGTAAGTCGAAAAGCTTTCATGTTGCGTGTATGTCTACGTGTGTATCCTCAAAAGAGAAGGCACAGGACAGTTTTCTCTCGAAAGGATATGTAAGAATACCACTTCATAAGGAAATACAGTTTTGCAGAGTAAAGACATATACGTACGCATTGGAAACTCTTTACGAGAAGAAATAACGCATAGTACAAAATTAGCTTGTATCTCCAAAACTACACGTTGTATCTCGAAAAGAATTGTTGTGGCGTGTACGTCTTAACATGTAGCATCTAAAGAGAACCAAAAGGAGAATTTTCTTTCGTCAAAATTTTTCAGAAAATCACGTTTTAAGGAAATCCCGCATCGTGCGAAATTATCTTGTTTTTCCTAAACAACACGTTGTAAGTCGAAAAGCTTTCATGTTGCGTGTATGTCTACGTGTGTAGCCTCAAAAGAGAAGGCACAGGACAGTTTTCTCTCGAAAGGATATGTAAGAATACCACTTCATAAGGAAATACAGTTTTGCAGCGTAAAGACATATACGTACGCATTGGAAACTCTTTACGAGAAGAAATAACGCATAGTACAAAATTAGCTTGTATCTCCAAAACTACACGTTGTATCTCGAAAAGAATTGTTGTGGCGTGTACGTCTTAACATGTAGCATCTAAGGAGAACCAAAAGGAGAATTTTCTTTCGTCAAAATTTTTCAGAAAATCACGTTTTAAGGAAATCCCGCATCGTGCGAAATTATCCTGTTTTTCCTAAACAACACGTTGTAAGTCGAAAAGCTTTCATGTTGCGTGTATGTCTACGTGTGTAGCCTCAAAAGAGAAGGCACAGGACAGTTTTGTCTCGAAAGGATATGTAAGAATACCACTTCATAAGGAAATACAGTTTTGCAGAGTAAAGACATATACGTACGCATTGGAAACTCTTTACGAGAAGAAATAACGCATAGTACAAAATTAGCTTGTATCTCCAAAACTACACGTTGTATCTCGAAAAGAATTGTTGTGGCGTGTACGTCTTAACATGTAGCATCTAAAGAGAACCAAAAGGAGAATTTTCTTTCGTCAAAATTTTTCAGAAAATCACGTTTTAAGGAAATCCCGCATCGTGCGAAATTATCTTGTTTTTCCTAAACAACACGTTGTAAGTCGAAAAGCTTTCATGTTGCGTGTATGTCTAAGTGTGTAGCCTCAAAAGAGAAGGCACAGGACAGTTTTCTCTCGAAAGGATATGTAAGAATACCACTTCATAAGGAAATACAGTTTTGCAGCGTAAAGACATATACGTACGCATTGGAAACTCTTTACGAGAAGAAATAACGCATAGTACAAAATTAGCTTGTATCTCCAAAACTACACGTTGTATCTCGAAAAGAATTGTTGTGGCGTGTACGTCTTAACATGTAGCATCTAAAGAGAACCAAAAGGAGAATTTTCTTTCGTCAAAATTTTTCAGAAAATCACGTTTTAAGGAAATCCCGCATTGTGCGAAATTATCTTGTTTTTCCTAAACAACACGTTGTAAGTCGAAAAGCTTTCATGTTGCGTGTATGTCTACGTGTGTAGCCTCAAAAGAGAAGGCACAGGACAGTTTTCTCTCGAAAGGATATGTAAGAATACCACTTCATAAGGAAATACAGTTTTGCAGAATAAAGACATATACGAACGCATTGGAAACTCTTTACGAGAAGAAATAACGCATAGTACAAAATTAGCTTGTATCTCCAAAACTACACGTTGTATCTCGAAAAGAATTGTTGTGGCGTGTACGTCTTAACATGTAGCATCTAAAGAGAACCAAAAGGAGAATTTTCTTTCGTCAAAATTTTTCAGAAAATCACGTTTTAAGGAAATCCCGCATCGTGCGAAATTATCTTGTTTTTCCTAAACAACACGTTGTAAGTCGAAAAGCTTTCATGTTGCGTGTATGTCTACGTGTGTAGCCTCAAAAGAGAAGGCACAGGACAGTTTTCTCTCGAAAGGATATGTAAGAATACCACTTCATAAGGAAATACAGTTTTGCAGAGTAAAGACACATACGTACGCATTGGAAACTCTTTACGAGAAGAAATAACGCATAGTACAAAATTAGCTTGTATCTCCAAAACTACACGTTGTATCTCGAAAAGAATTGTTGTGGCGTGTACGTCTTAACATGTAGCATCTAAAGAGAACCAAAAGGAGAATTTTCTTTCGTCAAAATTTTTCAGAAAATCACGTTTTAAGGAAATCCCGCATCGTGCGAAATTATCTTGTTTTTCCTAAACAACACGTTGTAAGTCGAAAAGCTTTCATGTTGCGTGTATGTCTACGTGTGTAGCCTCAAAAGAGAAGGCACAGGACAGTTTTCTCTCGAAAGGATATGTAAGAATACCACTTCATAAGGAAATACAGTTTTGCAGCGTAAAGACATATACGTACGCATTGGAAACTCTTTACGAGAAGAAATAACGCATAGTACAAAATTAGCTTGTATCTCCAAAACTACACGTTGTATCTCGAAAAGAATTGTTGTGGCGTGTACGTCTTAACATGTAGCATCTAAAGAGAACCAAAAGGAGAATTTTCTTTCGTCAAAATTTTTCAGAAAATCACGTTTTAAGGAAATCCCGCATCGTGCGAAATTATCTTGTTTTTCCTAAACAACACGTTGTAAGTCGAAAAGCTTTCATGTTGCGTGTATGTCTAAGTGTGTAGCCTCAAAAGAGAAGGCACAGGACAGTTTTCTCTCGAAAGGATATGTAAGAATACCACTTCATAAGGAAATACAGTTTTGCAGAGTAAAGACATATACGTACGCATTGGAAACTCTTTACGAGAAGAAATAACGCATAGTACAAAATTAGCTTGTATCTCCAAAACTACACGTTGTATCTCGAAAAGAATTGTTGTGGCGTGTACGTCTTAACATGTAGCATCTAAATAGAACCAAAAGGAGAATTTTCTTTCGTCAAAATTTTTCAGAAAATCACGTTTTAAGGAAATCCCGCATCCTGCGAAATTATCTTGTTTTTCCTAAACAACACGTTGTAAGTCGAAAAGCTTTCATGTTGCGTGTATGTCTACGTGTGTAGCCTCAAAAGAGAAGGCACAGGACAGTTTTGTCTCGAAAGGATATGTAAGAATACCACTTCATAAGGAAATACAGTTTTGCAGCGTAAAGACATATACGTACGCATTGGAAACTCTTTACGAGAAGAAATAACGCATAGTACAAAATTAGCTTGTATCTCCAAAACTACACGTTGTATCTCGAAAAGAATTGTTGTGGCGTGTACGTCTTAAGATGTAGCATCTAAAGAGAACCAAAAGGAGAATTTTCTTTCGTCAAAATTTTTCAGAAAATCACGTTTTAAGGAAATCCCGCATCGTGCGAAATTATCTTGTTTTTCCTAAACAACACGTTGTAAGTCGAAAAGCTTTCATGTTGCGTGTATGTCTACGTGTGTAGCCTCAAAAGAGAAGGCACAGGACAGTTTTGTCTCGAAAGGATATGTAAGAATACCACTTCATAAGGAAATACAGTTTTGCAGCGTAAAGACATATACGTACGCATTGGAAACTCTTTACGAGAAGAAATAACGCATAGTACAAAATTAGCTTGTATCTCCAAAACTACACGTTGTATCTCGAAAAGAATTGTTGTGGCGTGTACGTCTTAACATGTAGCATCTAAAGAGAACCAAAAGGAGAATTTTCTTTCGTCAAAATTTTTCAGAAAATCACGTTTTAAGGAAATCCCGCATCGTGCGAAATTATCTTGTTTTTCCTAAACAACACGTTGTAAGTCGAAAAGCTTTCATGTTGCGTGTATGTCTACGTGTGTAGCCTCAAAAGAGAAGGCACAGGACAGTTTTCTCTCGAAAGGATATGTAAGAATACCACTTCATAAGGAAATACAGTTTTGCAGAGTAAAGACATATACGTACGCATTGGAAACTCTTTACGAGAAGAAATAACGCATAGTACAAAATTAGCTTGTATCTCCAAAACTACACGTTGTATCTCGAAAAGAATTGTTGTGGCGTGTACGTCTTAACATGTAGCATCTAAAGAGAACCAAAAGGAGAATTTTCTTTCGTCAAAATTTTTCAGAAAATCACGTTTTAAGGAAATCCCGCATCGTGCGAAATTATCTTGTTTTTCCTAAACAACACGTTGTAAGTCGAAAAGCTTTCATGTTGCGTGTATGTCTACGTGTGTAGCCTCAAAAGAGAAGGCACAGGACAGTTTTCTCTCGAAAGGATATGTAAGAATACCACTTCATAAGGAAATACAGTTTTGCAGAGTAAAGACATATACGTACGCATTGGAAACTCTTTACGAGAAGAAATAACGCATAGTACAAAATTAGCTTGTATCTCCAAAACTACACGTTGTATCTCGAAAAGAATTGTTGTGGCGTGTACGTCTTAACATGTAGCATCTAAATAGAACCAAAAGGAGAATTTTCTTTCGTCAAAATTTTTCAGAAAATCACGTTTTAAGGAAATCGCGCATCCTGCGAAATTATCTTGTTTTTCCTAAACAACACGTTGTAAGTCGAAAAGCTTTCATGTTGCGTGTATGTCTACGTGTGTAGCCTCAAAAGAGAAGGCACAGGACAGTTTTGTCTCGAAAGGATATGTAAGAATACCACTTCATAAGGAAATACAGTTTTGCAGAGTAAAGACATATACGTACGCATTGGAAACTCTTTACGAGAAGAAATAACGCATAGTACAAAATTAGCTTGTATCTCCAAAACTACACGTTGTATCTCGAAAAGAATTGTTGTGGCGTGTACGTCTTAACATGTAGCATCTAAAGAGAACCAAAAGGAGAATTTTCTTTCGTCAAAATTTTTCAGAAAATCACGTTTTAAGGAAATCCCGCATCGTGCGAAATTATCTTGTTTTTCCTAAACAACACGTTGTAAGTCGAAAAGCTTTCATGTTGCGTGTATGTCTAAGTGTGTAGCCTCAAAAGAGAAGGCACAGGACAGTTTTCTCTCGAAAGGATATGTAAGAATACCACTTCATTAGGAAATACAGTTTTGCAGCGTAAAGACATATACGTACGCATTGGAAACTCTTTACGAGAAGAAATAACGCATAGTACAAAATTAGCTTGTATCTCCAAAACTACACGTTGTATCTCGAAAAGAATTGTTGTGGCGTGTACGTCTTAAGATGTAGCATCTAAAGAGAACCAAAAGGAGAATTTTCTTTCGTCAAAATTTTTCAGAAAATCACGTTTTAAGGAAATCCCGCATCGTGCGAAATTATCTTGTTTTTCCTAAACAACACGTTGTAAGTCGAAAAGCTTTCATGTTGCGTGTATGTCTAAGTGTGTAGCCTCAAAAGAGAAGGCACAGGACAGTTTTCTCTCGAAAGGATATGTAAGAATACCACTTCATAAGGAAATACAGTTTTGCAGCGTAAAGACATATACGTACGCATTGGAAACTCTTTACGAGAAGAAAGAACGCATAGTACAAAATTAGCTTGTATCTCCAAAACTACACGTTGTATCTCGAAAAGAATTGTTGTGGCGTGTACGTCTTAAGATGTAGCATCTAAAGAGAACCAAAAGGAGAATTTTCTTTCGTCAAAATTTTTCAGAAAATCACGTTTTAAGGAAATCCCGCATCGTGCGAAATTATCTTGTTTTTCCTAAACAACACGTTGTAAGTCGAAAAGCTTTCATGTTTCGTGTATGTCTACGTGTGTAGCCTCAAAAGAGAAGGCACAGGACAGTTTTCTCTCGAAAGGATATGTAAGAATACCACTTCATAAGGAAATACAGTTTTGCAGAGTAAAGACATATACGTACGCATTGGAAACTCTTTACGAGAAGAAATAACGCATAGTACAAAATTAGCTTGTATCTCCAAAACTACACGTTGTATCTCGAAAAGAATTGTTGTGGCGTGTACGTCTTAACATGTAGCATCTAAAGAGAACCAAAAGGAGAATTTTCTTTCGTCAAAATTTTTCAGAAAATCACGTTTTAAGGAAATCCCGCATCGTGCGAAATTATCTTGTTTTTCCTAAACAACACGTTGTAAGTCGAAAAGCTTTCATGTTTCGTGTATGTCTACGTGTGTAGCCTCAAAAGAGAAGGCACAGGACAGTTTTCTCTCGAAAGGATATGTAAGAATACCACTTCATAAGGAAATACAGTTTTGCAGAGTAAAGACATATACGTACGCATTGGAAACTCTTTACGAGAAGAAATAACGCATAGTACAAAATTAGCTTGTATCTCCAAAACTACACGTTGTATCTCGAAAAGAATTGTTGTGGCGTGTACGTCTTAACATGTAGCATCTAAAGAGAACCAAAAGGAGAATTTTCTTTCGTCAAAATTTTTCAGAAAATCACGTTTTAAGGAAATCCCGCATCGTGCGAAATTATCTTGTTTTTCCTAAACAACACGTTGTAAGTCGAAAAGCTTTCATGTTGCGTGTATGTCTAAGTGTGTAGCCTCAAAAGAGAAGGCACAGGACAGTTTTCTCTCGAAAGGATATGTAAGAATACCACTTCATAAGGAAATACAGTTTTGCAGAGTAAAGACATATACGTACGCATTGGAAACTCTTTACGAGAAGAAATAACGCATAGTACAAAATTAGCTTGTATCTCCAAAACTACACGTTGTATCTCGAAAAGAATTGTTGTGGCGTGTACGTCTTAACATGTAGCATCTCAATAGAACCAAAAGGAGAATTTTCTTTCGTCAAAATTTTTCAGAAAATCACGTTTTAAGGAAATCCCGCATCCTGCGAAATTATCTTGTTTTTCCTAAACAACACGTTGTAAGTCGAAAAGCTTTCATGTTGCGTGTATGTCTACGTGTGTAGCCTCAAAAGAGAAGGCACAGGACAGTTTTGTCTCGAAAGGATATGTAAGAATACCACTTCATAAGGAAATACAGTTTTGCAGCGTAAAGACATATACGTACGCATTGGAAACTCTTTACAAGAAGAAATAACGCATAGTACAAAATTAGCTTGTATCTCCAAAACTACACGTTGTATCTCGAAAAGAATTGTTGTGGCGTGTACGTCTTAAGATGTAGCATCTAAAGAGAACCAAAAGGAGAATTTTCTTTCGTCAAAATTTTTCAGAAAATCACGTTTTAAGGAAATCCCGCATCGTGCGAAATTATCTTGTTTTTCCTAAACAACACGTTGTAAGTCGAAAAGCTTTCATGTTGCGTGTATGTCTACGTGTGTAGCCTCAAAAGAGAAGGCACAGGACAGTTTTGTCTCGAAAGGATATGTAAGAATACCACTTCATAAGGAAATACAGTTTTGCAGCGTAAAGACATATACGTACGCATTGGAAACTCTTTACGAGAAGAAATAACGCATAGTACAAAATTAGCTTGTATCTCCAAAACTACACGTTGTATCTCGAAAAGAATTGTTGTGGCGTGTACGTCTTAACATGTAGCATCTAAAGAGAACCAAAAGGAGAATTTTCTTTCGTCAAAATTTTTCAGAAAATCACGTTTTAAGGAAATCCCGCATCGTGCGAAATTATCTTGTTTTTCCTAAACAACACGTTGTAAGTCGAAAAGCTTTCATGTTGCGTGTATGTCTACGTGTGTAGCCTCAAAAGAGAAGGCACAGGACAGTTTTCTCTCGAAAGGATATGTAAGAATACCACTTCATAAGGAAATACAGTTTTGCAGAGTAAAGACATATACGTACGCATTGGAAACTCTTTACGAGAAGAAATAACGCATAGTACAAAATTAGCTTGTATCTCCAAAACTACACGTTGTATCTCGAAAAGAATTGTTGTGGCGTGTACGTCTTAACATGTAGCATCTAAAGAGAACCAAAAGGAGAATTTTCTTTCGTCAAAATTTTTCAGAAAATCACGTTTTAAGGAAATCCCGCATCGTGCGAAATTATCTTGTTTTTCCTAAACAACACGTTGTAAGTCGAAAAGCTTTCATGTTGCGTGTATGTCTACGTGTGTAGCCTCAAAAGAGAAGGCACAGGACAGTTTTCTCTCGAAAGGATATGTAAGAATACCACTTCATAAGGAAATACAGTTTTGCAGAGTAAAGACATATACGTACGCATTGGAAACTCTTTACGAGAAGAAATAACGCATAGTACAAAATTAGCTTGTATCTCCAAAACTACACGTTGTATCTCGAAAAGAATTGTTGTGGCGTGTACGTCTTAACATGTAGCATCTAAATAGAACCAAAAGGAGAATTTTCTTTCGTCAAAATTTTTCAGAAAATCACGTTTTAAGGAAATCGCGCATCCTGCGAAATTATCTTGTTTTTCCTAAACAACACGTTGTAAGTCGAAAAGCTTTCATGTTGCGTGTATGTCTACGTGTGTAGCCTCAAAAGAGAAGGCACAGGACAGTTTTGTCTCGAAAGGATATGTAAGAATACCACTTCATAAGGAAATACAGTTTTGCAGAGTAAAGACATATACGTACGCATTGGAAACTCTTTACGAGAAGAAATAACGCATAGTACAAAATTAGCTTGTATCTCCAAAACTACACGTTGTATCTCGAAAAGAATTGTTGTGGCGTGTACGTCTTAACATGTAGCATCTAAAGAGAACCAAAAGGAGAATTTTCTTTCGTCAAAATTTTTCAGAAAATCACGTTTTAAGGAAATCCCGCATCGTGCGAAATTATCTTGTTTTTCCTAAACAACACGTTGTAAGTCGAAAAGCTTTCATGTTGCGTGTATGTCTAAGTGTGTAGCCTCAAAAGAGAAGGCACAGGACAGTTTTCTCTCGAAAGGATATGTAAGAATACCACTTCATTAGGAAATACAGTTTTGCAGCGTAAAGACATATACGTACGCATTGGAAACTCTTTACGAGAAGAAATAACGCATAGTACAAAATTAGCTTGTATCTCCAAAACTACACGTTGTATCTCGAAAAGAATTGTTGTGGCGTGTACGTCTTAAGATGTAGCATCTAAAGAGAACCAAAAGGAGAATTTTCTTTCGTCAAAATTTTTCAGAAAATCACGTTTTAAGGAAATCCCGCATCGTGCGAAATTATCTTGTTTTTCCTAAACAACACGTTGTAAGTCGAAAAGCTTTCATGTTGCGTGTATGTCTAAGTGTGTAGCCTCAAAAGAGAAGGCACAGGACAGTTTTCTCTCGAAAGGATATGTAAGAATACCACTTCATAAGGAAATACAGTTTTGCAGCGTAAAGACATATACGTACGCATTGGAAACTCTTTACGAGAAGAAAGAACGCATAGTACAAAATTAGCTTGTATCTCCAAAACTACACGTTGTATCTCGAAAAGAATTGTTGTGGCGTGTACGTCTTAAGATGTAGCATCTAAAGAGAACCAAAAGGAGAATTTTCTTTCGTCAAAATTTTTCAGAAAATCACGTTTTAAGGAAATCCCGCATCGTGCGAAATTATCTTGTTTTTCCTAAACAACACGTTGTAAGTCGAAAAGCTTTCATGTTTCGTGTATGTCTACGTGTGTAGCCTCAAAAGAGAAGGCACAGGACAGTTTTCTCTCGAAAGGATATGTAAGAATACCACTTCATAAGGAAATACAGTTTTGCAGAGTAAAGACATATACGTACGCATTGGAAACTCTTTACGAGAAGAAATAACGCATAGTACAAAATTAGCTTGTATCTCCAAAACTACACGTTGTATCTCGAAAAGAATTGTTGTGGCGTGTACGTCTTAACATGTAGCATCTAAAGAGAACCAAAAGGAGAATTTTCTTTCGTCAAAATTTTTCAGAAAATCACGTTTTAAGGAAATCCCGCATCGTGCGAAATTATCTTGTTTTTCCTAAACAACACGTTGTAAGTCGAAAAGCTTTCATGTTTCGTGTATGTCTACGTGTGTAGCCTCAAAAGAGAAGGCACAGGACAGTTTTCTCTCGAAAGGATATGTAAGAATACCACTTCATGAGGAAATACAGTTTTGCAGAGTAAAGACAGATACGTACGCATTGGAAACTCTTTACGAGAAGAAATAACGCATAGTACAAAATTAGCTTGTATCTCCAAAACTACACGTTGTATCTCGAAAAGAATTGTTGTGGCGTGTACGTCTTAACATGTAGCATCTAAAGAGAACCAAAAGGAGAATTTTCTTTCCTCAAAATTTTTCAGAAAATCACGTTTTAAGGAAATCCCGCATCGTGCGAAATTATCTTGTTTTTCCTAAACAACACGTTGTAAGTCGAAAAGCTTTCATGTTGCGTGTATGTCTAAGTGTGTAGCCTCAAAAGAGAAGGCACAGGACAGTTTTCTCTCGAAAGGATATGTAAGAATACCACTTCATGAGGAAATACAGTTTTGCAGAGTAAAGACATATACGTACGCATTGGAAACTCTTTACGAGAAGAAATAACGCATAGTACAAAATTAGCTTGTATCTCCAAAACTACACGTTGTATCTCGAAAAGAATTGTTGTGGCGTGTACGTCTTAACATGTAGCATCTAAAGAGAACCAAAAGGAGAATTTTCTTTCTTCAAAATTTTTCAGAAAATCACGTTTTAAGGAAATCCCGCATCGTGCGAAATTATCTTGTTTTTCCTAAACAACACGTTGTAAGTCGAAAAGCTTTCATGTTGCGTGTATGTCTACGTGTGTAGCCTCAAAAGAGAAGGCACAGGACAGTTTTTTCTCGAAAGGATATGTAAGAATACCACTTCATGAGGAAATACAGTTTTGCAGAGTAAAAACATAAACGTACGCATTGGAAACTCTTTACGAGAAGAAATAACGCATAGTACAAAATTAGCTTGTATCTCCAAAACTACACGTTGTATCTCGAAAAGAATTGTTGTGGCGTGTACGTCTTAACATGTAGCATCTAAAGAGAACCAAAAGGAGAATTTTCTTTCGTCAAAATTTTTCAGAAAATCACGTTTTAAGGAAATCCCGCATCGTGCGAAATTATCTTGTTTTTCCTAAACAACACGTTGTAAGTCGAAAAGCTTTCATGTTGCGTGTATGTCTACGTGTGTAGCCTCAAAAGAGAAGGCACAGGACAGTTTTCTCTCGAAAGGATATGTAAGAATACCACTTCATAAGGAAATACAGTTTTGCAGAGTAAAGACATATACGTACGCATTGGAAACTCTTTACGAGAAGAAATAACGCATAGTACAAAATTAGCTTGTATCTCCAAAACTACACGTTGTATCTCGAAAAGAATTGTTGTGGCGTGTACGTCTTAACATGTAGCATCTAAAGAGAACCAAAAGGAGAATTTTCTTTCGTCAAAATTTTTCAGATAATCACGTTTTAAGGAAATCCCGCATCGTGCGAAATTATCTTGTTTTTCCTAAACTACACGTTGTAAGTCGAAAAGCTTTCATGTTGCGTGTATGTCTACGTGTGTAGCCTCAAAAGAGAAGGCACAGGACAGTTTTCTCTCGAAAGGATATGTAAGAATACCACTTCATAAGGAAATACAGTTTTGCAGCGTAAAGACATATACGTACGCATTGGAAACTCTTTACGAGAAGAAATAACGCATAGTACAAAATTAGCTTGTATCTCCAAAACTACACGTTGTATCTCGAAAAGAATTGTTGTGGCGTGTACGTCTTAACATGTAGCATCTAAAGAGAACCAAAAGGAGAATTTTCTTTCGTCAAAATTTTTCAGAAAATCACGTTTTAAGGAAATCCCGCATCCTGCGAAATTATCTTGTTTTTCCTAAACAACACGTTGTAAGTCGAAAAGCTTTCATGTTGCGTGTATGTCTACGTGTGTAGCCTCAAAAGAGAAGGCACAGGACAGTTTTGTCTCGAAAGGATATGTAAGAATACCACTTCATAAGGAAATACAGTTTTGCAGAGTAAAGACATATACGTACGCATTGGAAACTCTTTACGAGAAGAAATAACGCATAGTACAAAATTAGCTTGTATCTCCAAAACTACACGTTGTATCTCGAAAAGAATTGTTGTGGCGTGAACGTCTTAACATGTAGCATCTAAAGAGAACCAAAAGGAGAATTTTCTTTCGTCAAAATTTTTCAGAAAATCACGTTTTAAGGAAATCCCGCATCCTGCGAAATTATCTTGTTTTTCCTAAACAACACGTTGTAAGTCGAAAAGCTTTCATGTTGCGTGTATGTCTACGTGTGTAGCCTCAAAAGAGAAGGCACAGGACAGTTTTGTCTCGAAAGGATATGTAAGAATACCACTTCATAAGGAAATACAGTTTTGCAGAGTAAAGACATATACGTACGCATTGGAAACTCTTTACGAGAAGAAATAACGCATAGTACAAAATTAGCTTGTATCTCCAAAACTACATGTTGTATCTCGAAAAGAATTGTTGTGGCGTGTACGTCTTAACATGTAGCATCTAAAGAGAACCAAAAGGAGAATTTTCTTTCGTCAAAATTTTTCAGAAAATCACGTTTTAAGGAAATCCCGCATCGTGCGAAATTATCTTGTTTTTCCTAAACAACACGTTGTAAGTCGAAAAGCTTTCATGTTGCGTGTATGTCTAAGTGTGTAGCCTCAAAAGAGAAGGCACAGGACAGTTTTCTCTCGAAAGGATATGTAAGAATACCACTTCATTAGGAAATACAGTTTTGCAGCGTAAAGACATATACGTACGCATTGGAAACTCTTTACGAGAAGAAATAACGCATAGTACAAAATTAGCTTGTATCTCCAAAACTACACGTTGTATCTCGAAAAGAATTGTTGTGGCGTGTACGTCTTAAGATGTAGCATCTAAAGAGAACCAAAAGGAGAATTTTCTTTCGTCAAAATTTTTCAGAAAATCACGTTTTAAGGAAATCCCGCATCGTGCGAAATTATCTTGTTTTTCCTAAACAACACGTTGTAAGTCGAAAAGCTTTCATGTTGCGTGTATGTCTACGTGTGTAGCCTCAAAAGAGAAGGCACAGGACAGTTTTTTCTCGAAAGGATATGTAAGAATACCACTTCATAAGGAAATACAGTTTTGCAGAGTAAAGACATATACGTACGCATTGGAAACTCTTTACGAGAAGAAATAACGCATAGTACAAAATTAGCTTGTATCTCCAAAACTACACGTTGTATCTCGAAAAGAATTGTTGTGGCGTGTACGTCTTAACATGTAGCATCTAAAGAGAACCAAAAGGAGAATTTTCTTTCGTCAAAATTTTTCAGAAAATCACGTTTTAAGGAAATCCCGCATCGTGCGAAATTATCTTGTTTTTCCTAAACAACACGTTGTAAGTCGAAAAGCTTTCATGTTGCGTGTATGTCTACGTGTGTAGCCTCAAAAGAGAAGGCACAGGACAGTTTTCTCTCGAAAGGATATGTAAGAATACCACTTCATAAGGAAATACAGTTTTGCAGAGTAAAGACATATACGTACGCATTGGAAACTCTTTACGAGAAGAAATAACGCATAGTACAAAATTAGCTTGTATCTCCAAAACTACACGTTGTATCTCGAAAAGAATTGTTGTGGCGTGTACGTCTTAACATGTAGCATCTAAAGAGAACCAAAAGGAGAATTTTCTTTCGTCAAAATTTTTCAGAAAATCACGTTTTAAGGAAATCCCGCATCGTGCGAAATTATCTTGTTTTTCCTAAACTACACGTTGTAAGTCGAAAAGCTTTCATGTTGCGTGTATGTCTACGTGTGTAGCCTCAAAAGAGAAGGCACAGGACAGTTTTCTCTCGAAAGGATATGTAAGAATACCACTTCATAAGGAAATACAGTTTTGCAGCGTAAAGACATATACGTACGCATTGGAAACTCTTTACGAGAAGAAATAACGCATAGTACAAAATTAGCTTGTATCTCCAAAACTACACGTTGTATCTCGAAAAGAATTGTTGTGGCGTGTACGTCTTAACATGTAGCATCTAAAGAGAACCAAAAGGAGAATTTTCTTTCGTCAAAATTTTTCAGAAAATCACGTTTTAAGGAAATCCCGCATCCTGCGAAATTATCTTGTTTTTCCTAAACAACACGTTGTAAGTCGAAAAGCTTTCATGTTGCGTGTATGTCTACGTGTGTAGCCTCAAAAGAGAAGGCACAGGACAGTTTTCTCTCGAAAGGATATGTAAGAATACCACTTCATAAGGAAATACAGTTTTGCAGAGTAAAGACATATACGTACGCATTGGAAACTCTTTACGAGAAGAAATAACGCATAGTACAAAATTAGCTTGTATCTCCAAAACTACACGTTGTATCTCGAAAAGAATTGTTGTGGCGTGAACGTCTTAACATGTAGCATCTAAAGAGAACCAAAAGGAGAATTTTCTTTCGTCAAAATTTTTCAGAAAATCACGTTTTAAGGAAATCCCGCATCGTGCGAAATTATCTTGTTTTTCCTAAACAACACGTTGTAAGTCGAAAAGCTTTCATGTTGCGTGTATGTCTAAGTGTGTAGCCTCAAAAGAGAAGGCACAGGACAGTTTTCTCTCGAAAGGATATGTAAGAATACCACTTCATAAGGAAATACAGTTTTGCAGAGTAAATACATATACGTACGCATTGGAAACTCTTTACGAGAAGAAATAACGCATAGTACAAAATTAGCTTGTATCTCCAAAACTACACGTTGTATCTCGAAAAGAATTGTTGTGGCGTGTACGTCTTAACATGTAGCATCTAAAGAGAACCAAAAGGAGAATTTACTTCGTCAAAATTTTTCAGAAAATCACGTTTTAAGGAAATCCCGCATCGTGCGAAATTATCTTGTTTTTCCTAAACAACACGTTGTAAGTCGAAAAGCTTTCATGTTGCGTGTATGTCTACGTGTGTAGCCTCAAAAGAGAAGGCACAGGACAGTTTTCTCTCGAAAGGATATGTAAGAATACCACTTCATAAGGAAATACAGTTTTGCAGAGTAAAGACATATACGTACGCATTGGAAACTCTTTACGAGAAGAAATAACGCATAGTACAAAATTAGCTTGTATCTCCAAAACTACACGTTGTATCTCGAAAAGAATTGTTGTGGCGTGTACGTCTTAACATGTAGCATCTAAATAGAACCAAAAGGAGAATTTTCTTTCGTCAAAATTTTTCAGAAAATCACGTTTTAAGGAAATCCCGCATCCTGCGAAATTATCTTGTTTTTCCTAAACAACACGTTGTAAGTCGAAAAGCTTTCATGTTGCGTGTATGTCTACGTGTGTAGCCTCAAAAGAGAAGGCACAGGACAGTTTTGTCTCGAAAGGATATGTAAGAATACCACTTCATAAGGAAATACAGTTTTGCAGCGTAAAGACATATACGTACGCATTGGAAACTCTTTACGAGAAGAAATAACGCATAGTACAAAATTAGCTTGTATCTCCAAAACTACACGTTGTATCTCGAAAAGAATTGTTGTGGCGTGTATGTCTTAACATGTAGCATCTAAAGAGAACCAAAAGGAGAATTTTCTTTCGTCAAAATTTTTCAGAAAATCACGTTTTAAGGAAATCCCGCATCGTGGGAAATTATCTTGTTTTTCCTAAACAACACGTTGTAAGTCGAAAAGCTTTCATGTTGCGTGTATTTCTACGTGTGTAGCCTCAAAAGAGAAGGCACAGGACAGTTTTCTCTCGAAAGGATATGTAAGAATACCACTTCATAAGGAAATACAGTTTTGCAGAGTAAAGACATATACGTACGCATTGGAAACTCTTTACGAGAAGAAATAACTCATAGTACAAAATTAGCTTGTATCTCCAAAACTACACGTTGTATCTCGAAAAGAATTGTTGTGGCGTGTACGTCTTAACATGTAGCATCTAAAGAGAACCAAAAGGAGAATTTTCTTTCGTCAAAATTTTTCAGAAAATCACGTTTTAAGGAAATCCCGCATCGTGCGAAATTATCTTGTTTTTCCTAAACAACACGTTGTAAGTCGAAAAGCTTTCATGTTGCGTGTATGTCTACGTGTGTAGCCTCAAAAGAGAAGGCACAGGACAGTTTTGTCTCGAAAGGATATGTAAGAATACCACTTCATAAGGAAATACAGTTTTGCAGCGTAAAGACATATACGTACGCATTGGAAACTCTTTACGAGAAGAAATAACGCATAGTACAAAATTAGCTTGTATCTCCAAAACTACACGTTGTATCTCGAAAAGAATTGTTGTGGCGTGTACGCCTTAACATGTAGCATCTAAAGAGAACCAAAAGGAGAATTTTCTTTCGTCAAAATTTTTCAGAAAATCACGTTTTAAGGAAATCCCGCATCGTGCGAAATTATCTTGTTTTTCCTAAACAACACGTTGTAAGTCGAAAAGCTTTCATGTTGCGTGTATGTCTACGTGTGTAGCCTCAAAAGAGAAGGCACAGGACAGTTTTCTCTCTAAAGGATATGTAAGAATACCACTTCATGAGGAAATACAGTTTTGCAGAATAAAGACATATACGAACGCATTGGAAACTCTTTACGAGAAGAAATAACGCATAGTACAAAATTAGCTTGTATCTCCAAAACTACACGTTGTATCTCGAAAAGAATTGTTGTGGCGTGTATGTCTTAACATGTAGCATCTAAAGAGAACCAAAAGGAGAATTTTCTTTCCTCAAAATTTTTCAGAAAATCACGTTTTAAGGAAATCCCGCATCGTGCGAAATTATCTTGTTTTTCCTAAACAACACGTTGTAAGTGGAAAAGCTTTCATGTTGCGTGTATGTCTAAGTGTGTAGCCTCAAAAGAGAAGGCACAGGACAGTTTTCTCTCGAAAGGATATGTAAGAATACCACTTCATGAGGAAATACAGTTTTGCAGAGTAAAGACATATACGTACGCATTGGAAACTCTTTACGAGAAGAAAGAACGCATAGTACAAAATTAGCTTGTATCTCCAAAACTACACGTTGTATCTCGAAAAGAATTGTTGTGGCGTGTACGTCTTAACATGTAGCATCTAAAGAGAACCAAAAGGAGAATTTACTTCGTCAAAATTTTTCAGAAAATCACGTTTTAAGGAAATCCCGCATCGTGCGAAATTATCTTGTTTTTCCTAAACAACACGTTGTAAGTCGAAAAGCTTTCATGTTGCGTGTATGTCTACGTGTGTAGCCTCAAAAGAGAAGGCACAGGACAGTTTTCTCTCGAAAGGATATGTAAGAATACCACTTCATAAGGAAATACAGTTTTGCAGAGTAAAGACATATACGTACGCATTGGAAACTCTTTACGAGAAGAAATAACGCATAGTACAAAATTAGCTTGTATCTCCAAAACTACACGTTGTATCTCGAAAAGAATTGTTGTGGCGTGTACGTCTTAACATGTAGCATCTAAAGAGAACCAAAAGGAGAATTTTCTTTCGTCAAAATTTTTCAGAAAATCACGTTTTAAGGAAATCCCGCATCGTGCGAAATTATCTTGTTTTTCCTAAACAACACGTTGTAAGTCGAAAAGCTTTCATGTTGCGTGTATGTCTACGTGTGTAGCCTCAAAAGAGAAGGCACAGGACAGTTTTGTCTCGAAAGGATATGTAAGAATACCACTTCATAAGGAAATACAGTTTTGCAGCGTAAAGACATATACGTACGCATTGGAAACTCTTTACGAGAAGAAATAACGCATAGTACAAAATTAGCTTGTATCTCCAAAACTACACGTTGTATCTCGAAAAGAATTGTTGTGGCGTGTACGTCTTAACATGTAGCATCTAAAGAGAACCAAAAGGAGAATTTTCTTTCGTCAAAATTTTTCAGAAAATCACGTTTTAAGGAAATCCCGCATCGTGCGAAATTATCTTGTTTTTCCTAAACAACACGTTGTAAGTCGAAAAGCTTTCATGTTGCGTGTATGTCTACGTGTGTAGCCTCAAAAGAGAAGGCACAGGACAGTTTTCTCTCGAAAGGATATGTAAGAATACCACTTCATAAGGAAATACAGTTTTGCAGAGTAAAGACATATACGTACGCATTGGAAACTCTTTACGAGAAGAAATAACGCATAGTACAAAATTAGCTTGTATCTCCAAAACTACACGTTGTATCTCGAAAAGAATTGTTGTGGCGTGTACGTCTTAACATGTAGCATCTAAAGAGAACCAAAAGGAGAATTTTCTTTCGTCAAAATTTTTCAGAAAATCACGTTTTAAGGAAATCCCGCATCGTGCGAAATTATCTTGTTTTTCCTAAACAACACGTTGTAAGTCGAAAAGCTTTCATGTTGCGTGTATGTCTAAGTGTGTAGCCTCAAAAGAGAAGGCACAGGACAGTTTTCTCTCGAAAGGATATGTAAGAATACCACTTCATAAGGAAATACAGTTTTGCAGCGTAAAGACATATACGTACGCATTGGAAACTCTTTACGAGAAGAAATAACGCATAGTACAAAATTAGCTTGTATCTCCAAAACTACACGTTGTATCTCGAAAAGAATTGTTGTGGCGTGTACGTCTTAACATGTAGCATCTAAAGAGAACCAAAAGGAGAATTTTCTTTCGTCAAAATTTTTCAGAAAATCACGTTTTAAGGAAATCCCGCATCGTGCGAAATTATCTTGTTTTTCCTAAACAACACGTTGTAAGTCGAAAAGCTTTCATGTTGCGTGTATGTCTAAGTGTGTAGCCTCAAAAGAGAAGGCACAGGACAGTTTTGTCTCGAAAGGATATGTAAGAATACCACTTCATAAGGAAATACAGTTTTGCAGCGTAAAGACATATACGTACGCATTGGAAACTCTTTACGAGAAGAAATAACGCATAGTACAAAATTAGCTTGTATCTCCAAAACTACACGTTGTATCTCGAAAAGAATTGTTGTGGCGTGTATGTCTTAACATGTAGCATCTAAAGAGAACCAAAAGGAGAATTTTCTTTCGTCAAAATTTTTCAGAAAATCACGTTTTAAGGAAATCCCGCATCGTGCGAAATTATCTTGTTTTTCCTAAACAACACGTTGTAAGTCGAAAAGCTTTCATGTTGCGTGTATGTCTACGTGTGTAGCCTCAAAAGAGAAGGCACAGGACAGTTTTCTCTCGAAAGGATATGTAAGAATACCACTTCATAAGGAAATACAGTTTTGCAGAGTAAAGACATATACGTACGCATTGGAAACTCTTTACGAGAAGAAATAACGCATAGTACAAAATTAGCTTGTATCTCCAAAACTACACGTTGTATCTCGAAAAGAATTGTTGTGGCGTGTGCGTCTTAACATGGAGCATCTAAAGAGAACCAAAAGGAGAATTTTCTTTCGTCAAAATTTTTCAGAAAATCACGTTTTAAGGAAATCCCGCATCGTGCGAAATTATCTTGTTTTTCCTAAACAACACGTTGTAAGTCGAAAAGCTTTCATGTTGCGTGTATGTCTACGTGTGTAGCCTCAAAAGAGAAGGCACAGGACAGTTTTCTCTCGAAAGGATATGTAAGAATACCACTTCATAAGGAAATACAGTTTTGCAGAGTAAAGACATATACGTACGCATTGGAAACTCTTTACGAGAAGAAAAAACGCATAGTACAAAATTAGCTTGTATCTCCAAAACTACACGTTGTATCTCGAAAAGAATTGTTGTGGCGTGTACGTCTTAACATGTAGCATCTAAAGAGAACCAAAAGGAGAATTTTCTTTCGTCAAAATTTTTCAGAAAATCACGTTTTAAGGAAATACCGCATCGTGCGAAATTATCTTGTTTTTCCTAAACAACACGTTGTAAGTCGAAAAGCTTTCATGTTGCGTGTATGTCTAAGTGTGTAGCCTCAAAAGAGAAGGCACAGGACAGTTTTCTCTCGAAAGGATATGTAAGAATACCACTTCATTAGGAAATACAGTTTTGCAGCGTAAAGACATATACGTACGCATTGGAAACTCTTTACGAGAAGAAATAACGCATAGTACAAAATTAGCTTGTATCTCCAAAACTACACGTTGTATCTCGAAAAGAATTGTTGTGGCGTGTACGTCTTAACATGTAGCATCTAAAGAGAACCAAAAGGACAATTTTCTTTCGTCAAAATTTTTCAGAAAATCACGTTTTAAGGAAATCCCGCATCGTGCGAAATTATCTTGTTTTTCCTAAACAACACGTTGTAAGTCGAAAAGCTTTCATGTTGCGTGTATGTCTAAGTGTGTAGCCTCAAAAGAGAAGGCACAGGACAGTTTTCTCTCGAAAGGATATGTAAGAATACCACTTCATAAGGAAATACAGTTTTGCAGCGTAAAGACATATACGTACGCATTGGAAACTCTTTACGAGAAGAAATAACGCATAGTACAAAATTAGCTTGTATCTCCAAAACTACACGTTGTATCTCGAAAAGAATTTTTGTGGCGTGTACGTCTTAACATGTAGCATCTAAAGAGAACCAAAAGGAGAATTTTCTTTCGTCATAATTTTTCAGAAAATCACGTTTTAAGGAAATCCCGCATCGTGCGAAATTATCTTGTTTTTCCTAAACAACACGTTGTAAGTCGAAAAGCTTTCATGTTGCGTGTATGTCTAAGTGTGTAGCCTCAAAAGAGAAGGCACAGGACAGTTTTCTCTCGAAAGGATATGTAAGAATACCACTTCATAAGGAAATACAGTTTTGCAGCGTAGAGACATATACGTATGCATTGGGAACTCTTTACGAGAAGAAATAACGCATAGTACAAAATTAGCTTGTATCTCCAAAACTACACGTTGTATCTCGAAAAGAATTGTTGTGGCGTGTACGTCTTAACATGTAGCATCTAAAGAGAACCAAAAGGAGAATTTTCTTTCGTCAAAATTTTTCAGAAAATCACGTTTTAAGGAAATCCCGCATCGTGCGAAATTATCTTGTTTTTCCTAAACAACACGTTGTAAGTCGAAAAGCTTTCATGTTGCGTGTATGTCTACGTGTGTAGCCTCAAAAGAGAAGGCACAGGACAGTTTTCTCTCGAAAGGATATGTAAGAATACCACTTCATAAGGAAATACAGTTTTGCAGCGTAAAGACATATACGTACGCATTGGAAACTCTTTACGAGAAGAAATAACGCATAGTACAAAATTAGCTTGTATCTCCAAAACTACACGTTGTATCTCGAAAAGAATTGTTGTGGCGTGTACGTCTTAACATGTAGCATCTAAAGAGAACCAAAAGGAGAATTTTCTTTCGTCAAAATTTTTCAGAAAATCACGTTTTAAGGAAATCCCGCATCGTGCGAAATTATCTTGTTTTTCCTAAACAACACGTTGTAAGTCGAAAAGCTTTCATGTTGCGTGTATGTCTAAGTGTGTAGCCTCAAAAGAGAAGGCACAGGACAGTTTTCTCTCGAAAGGATATGTAAGAATACCACTTCATAAGGAAATACAGTTTTGCAGCGTAAAGACATATACGTACGCATTGGAAACTCTTTACGAGAAGAAATAACGCATAGTACAAAATTAGCTTGTATCTCCAAAACTACACGTTGTATCTCGAAAAGAATTGTTGTGGCGTGTACGTCTTAACATGTAGCATCTAAAGAGAACCAAAAGGAGAATTTTCTTTCGTCAAAATTTTTCAGAAAATCACGTTTTAAGGAAATCCCGCATCGTGCGAAATTATCTTGTTTTTCCTAAACAACACGTTGTAAGTCGAAAAGCTTTCATGTTGCGTGTATGTCTAAGTGTGTAGCCTCAAAAGAGAAGGCACAGGACAGTTTTCTCTCGAAAGGATATGTAAGAATACCACTTCATAAGGAAATACAGTTTTGCAGAGTAAAGACATATACGTACGCATTGGAAACTCTTTACGAGAAGAAATAACGCATAGTACAAAATTAGCTTGTATCTCCAAAACTACACGTTGTATCTCGAAAAGAATTGTTGTGGCGTGTACGTCTTAACATGTAGCATCTAAAGAGAACCAAAAGGAGAATTTTCTTTCGTCAAAATTTTTCAGAAAATCACGTTTTAAGGAAATCCCGCATCCTGCGAAATTATCTTGTTTTTCCTAAACAACACGTTGTAAGTCGAAAAGCTTTCATGTTGCGTGTATGTCTACGTGTGTAGCCTCAAAAGAGAAGGCACAGGACAGTTTTCTCTCGAAAGGATATGTAAGAATACCACTTCATAAGGAAATACAGTTTTGCAGAATAAAGCATTGGAAACTCTTTACGAGAAGAAATAACGCATAGTACAAAATTAGCTTGTATCTCCAAAACTACACGTTGTATCTCGAAAAGAATTGTTGTGGCGTGTATGTCTTAACATGTAGCATCTAAAGAGAACCAAAAGGAGAATTTTCTTTCGTCAAAATTTTTCAGAAAATCACGTTTTAAGGAAATCCCGCATCGTGCGAAATTATCTTGTTTTTCCTAAACAACACGTTGTAAGTCGAAAAGCTTTCCTGTTGCGTGTATGTCTAAGTGTGTAGCCTCAAAAGAGAAGGCACAGGACAGTTTTCTCTCGAAAGGATATGTAAGAATACCACTTCATAAGGAAATACAGTTTTGCAGAGTAAAGACATATACGTACGCATTGGAAACTCTTTACGAGAAGAAATAACGCATAGTACAAAATTAGCTTGTATCTCCAAAACTACACGTTGTATCTCGAAAAGAATTGTTGTGGCGTGTACGTCTTAACATGTAGCATCTAAAGAGAACCAAAAGGAGAATTTTCTTTCGTCAAAATTTTTCAGAAAATCACGTTTTAAGGAAATCCCGCATCGTGCGAAATTATCTTGTTTTTCCTAAACAGCACGTTGTAAGTCGAAAAGCTTTCATGTTGCGTGTATGTCTACGTGTGTAGCCTCAAAAGAGAAGGCACAGGACAGTTTTCTCTCGAAAGGATATGTAAGAATACCACTTCATAAGGAAATACAGTTTTGCAGAGTAAAGACATATACGTACGCATTGGAAACTCTTTACGAGAAGAAATAACGCATAGTACAAAATTAGCTTGTATCTCCAAAACTACACGTTGTATCTCGAAAAGAATTGTTGTGGCGTGTACGTCTTAACATGTAGCATCTAAAGAGAACCAAAAGGAGAATTTTCTTTCGTCAAAATTTTTCAGAAAATCACGTTTTAAGGAAATCCCGCATCGTGCGAAATTATCTTGTTTTTCCTAAACAACACGTTGTAAGTCGAAAAGCTTTCATGTTGCGTGTATGTCTACGTGTGTAGCCTCAAAAGAGAAGGCACAGGACAGTTTTCTCTCGAAAGGATATGTAAGAATACCACTTCATAAGGAAATACAGTTTTGCAGAGTAAAGACATATACGTACGCATTGGAAACTCTTTACGAGAAGAAATAACGCATAGTACAAAATTAGCTTGTATCTCCAAAACTACACGTTGTATCTCGAAAAGAATTGTTGTGGCGTGTACGTCTTAACATGTAGCATCTAAAGAGAACCAAAAGGAGAATTTTCTTTCGTCAAAATTTTTCAGAAAATCACGTTTTAAGGAAATCCCGCATCGTGCGAAATTATCTTGTTTTTCCTAAACAACACGTTGTAAGTCGAAAAGCTTTCATGTTGCGTGTATGTCTAAGTGTGTAGCCTCAAAAGAGAAGGCACAGGACAGTTTTCTCTCGAAAGGATATGTAAGAATACCACTTCATAAGGAAATACAGTTTTGCAGAGTAAAGACATATACGTACGCATTGGAAACTCTTTACGAGAAGAAATAACGCATAGTACAAAATTAGCTTGTATCTCCAAAACTACACGTTGTATCTCGAAAAGAATTGTTGTGGCTTGTACGTCTTAACATGTAGCATCTAAAGAGAACCAAAAGGAGAATTTTCTTTCGTCAAAATTTTTCAGAAAATCACGTTTTAAGGAAATCCCGCATCCTGCGAAATTATCTTGTTTTTCCTAAACAACACGTTGTAAGTCGAAAAGCTTTCATGTTGCGTGTATGTCTACGTGTGTAGCCTCAAAAGAGAAGGCACAGGACAGTTTTCTCTCGAAAGGATATGTAAGAATACCACTTCATAAGGAAATACAGTTTTGCAGAGTAAAGACATATACGTACGCATTGGAAACTCTTTACGAGAAGAAATAACGCATAGTACAAAATTAGCTTGTATCTCCAAAACTACACGTTGTATCTCGAAAAGAATTGTTGTGGCGTGTACGTCTTAACATGTAGCATCTAAAGAGAACCAAAAGGAGAATTTTCTTTCGTCAAAATTTTTCAGAAAATCACGTTTTATGGAAATACCGCATCGTGCGAAATTATCTTGTTTTTCCTAAACAACACGTTGTAAGTCGAAAAGCTTTCATGTTGCGTGTATGTCTACGTGTGTAGCCTCAAAAGAGAAGGCACAGGACAGTTTTCTCTCGAAAAGATATGTAAGAATACCACTTCATAAGGAAATACAGTTTTGCAGAGTAAAGACATATACGTACGCATTGGAAACTCTTTACGAGAAGAAATAACGCATAGTACAAAATTAGCTTGTATCTCCAAAACTACAGGTTGTATCTCGAAAAGAATTGTTGTGGCTTGTACGTCTTAACATGTAGCATCTAAAGAGAACCAAAAGGAGAATTTTCTTTCGTCAAAATTTTTCAGAAAATCACGTTTTAAGGAAATCCCGCATCCTGCGAAATTATCTTGTTTTTCCTAAACAACACGTTGTAAGTCGAAAAGCTTTCATGTTGCGTGTATGTCTACGTGTGTAGCCTCAAAAGAGAAGGCACAGGACAGTTTTCTCTCGAAAGGATATGTAAGAATACCACTTCATAAGGAAATACAGTTTTGCAGAGTAAAGACATATACGTACGCATTGGAAACTCTTTACGAGAAGAAATAACGCATAGTACAAAATTAGCTTGTATCTCCAAAACTACACGTTGTATCTCGAAAAGAATTGTTGTGGCTTGTACGTCTTAACATGTAGCATCTAAAGAGAACCAAAAGGAGAATTTTCTTTCGTCAAAATTTTTCAGAAAATCACGTTTTAAGGAAATCCCGCATCCTGCGAAATTATCTTGTTTTTCCTAAACAACACGTTGTAAGTCGAAAAGCTTTCATGTTGCGTGTATGTCTACGTGTGTAGCCTCAAAAGAGAAGGCACAGGACAGTTTTCTCTCGAAAGGATATGTAAGAATACCACTTCATAAGGAAATACAGTTTTGCAGAGTAAAGACATATACGTACGCATTGGAAACTCTTTACGAGAAGAAATAACGCATAGTACAAAATTAGCTTGTATCTCCAAAACTACACGTTGTATCTCGAAAAGAATTGTTGTGGCGTGTACGTCTTAACATGTAGCATCTAAAGAGAACCAAAAGGAGAATTTTCTTTCGTCAAAATTTTTCAGAAAATCACGTTTTATGGAAATACCGCATCGTGCGAAATTATCTTGTTTTTCCTAAACAACACGTTGTAAGTCGAAAAGCTTTCATGTTGCGTGTATGTCTACGTGTGTAGCCTCAAAAGAGAAGGCACAGGACAGTTTTCTCTCGAAAAGATATGTAAGAATACCACTTCATAAGGAAATACAGTTTTGCAGAGTAAAGACATATACGTACGCATTGGAAACTCTTTACGAGAAGAAATAACGCATAGTACAAAATTAGCTTGTATCTCCAAAACTACAGGTTGTATCTCGAAAAGAATTGTTGTGGCTTGTACGTCTTAACATGTAGCATCTAAAGAGAACCAAAAGGAGAATTTTCTTTCGTCAAAATTTTTCAGAAAATCACGTTTTAAGGAAATCCCGCATCCTGCGAAATTATCTTGTTTTTCCTAAACAACACGTTGTAAGTCGAAAAGCTTTCATGTTGCGTGTATGTCTACGTGTGTAGCCTCAAAAGAGAAGGCACAGGACAGTTTTCTCTCGAAAGGATATGTAAGAATACCACTTCATAAGGAAATACAGTTTTGCAGAGTAAAGACATATACGTACGCATTGGAAACTCTTTACGAGAAGAAATAACGCATAGTACAAAATTAGCTTGTATCTCCAAAACTACACGTTGTATCTCGAAAAGAATTGTTGTGGCTTGTACGTCTTAACATGTAGCATCTAAAGAGAACCAAAAGGAGAATTTTCTTTCGTCAAAATTTTTCAGAAAATCACGTTTTAAGGAAATCCCGCATCCTGCGAAATTATCTTGTTTTTCCTAAACAACACGTTGTAAGTCGAAAAGCTTTCATGTTGCGTGTATGTCTACGTGTGTAGCCTCAAAAGAGAAGGCACAGGACAGTTTTCTCTCGAAAGGATATGTAAGAATACCACTTCATAAGGAAATACAGTTTTGCAGAGTAAAGACATATACGTACGCATTGGAAACTCTTTACGAGAAGAAATAACGCATAGTACAAAATTAGCTTGTATCTCCAAAACTACACGTTGTATCTCGAAAAGAATTGTTGTGGCGTGTACGTCTTAACATGTAGCATCTAAAGAGAACCAAAAGGAGAATTTTCTTTCGTCAAAATTTTTCAGAAAATCACGTTTTATGGAAATACCGCATCGTGCGAAATTATCTTGTTTTTCCTAAACAACACGTTGTAAGTCGAAAAGCTTTCATGTTGCGTGTATGTCTACGTGTGTAGCCTCAAAAGAGAAGGCACAGGACAGTTTTCTCTCGAAAAGATATGTAAGAATACCACTTCATAAGGAAATACAGTTTTGCAGAGTAAAGACATATACGTACGCATTGGAAACTCTTTATGAGAAGAAATAACGCATAGTACAAAATTAGCTTGTATCTCCAAAACTACACGTTGTATCTCGAAAAGAATTGTTGTGGCTTGTACGTCTTAACATGTAGCATCTAAAGAGAACCAAAAGGAGAATTTTCTTTCGTCAAAATTTTTCAGAAAATCACGTTTTAAGGAAATCCCGCATCCTGCGAAATTATCTTGTTTTTCCTAAACAACACGTTGTAAGTCGAAAAGCTTTCATGTTGCGTGTATGTCTACGTGTGTAGCCTCAAAAGAGAAGGCACAGGACAGTTTTCTCTCGAAAGGATATGTAAGAATACCACTTCATAAGGAAATACAGTTTTGCAGAGTAAAGACATATACGTACGCATTGGAAACTCTTTACGAGAAGAAATAACGCATAGTACAAAATTAGCTTGTATCTCCAAAACTACACGTTGTATCTCGAAAAGAATTGTTGTGGCGTGTACGTCTTAACATGTAGCATCTAAAGAGAACCAAAAGGAGAATTTTCTTTCGTCAAAATTTTTCAGAAAATCACGTTTTATGGAAATACCGCATCGTGCGAAATTATCTTGTTTTTCCTAAACAACACGTTGTAAGTCGAAAAGCTTTCATGTTGCGTGTATGTCTACGTGTGTAGCCTCAAAAGAGAAGGCACAGGACAGTTTTCTCTCGAAAGGATATGTAAGAATACCACTTCATAAGGAAATACAGTTTTGCAGAGTAAAGACATATACGTACGCATTGGAAACTCTTTACGAGAAGAAATAACGCATAGTACAAAATTAGCTTGTATCTCCAAAACTACACGTTGTATCTCGAAAAGAATTGTTGTGGCGTGTACGTCTTAACATGTAGCATCTAAAGAGAACCAAAAGGAGAATTTTCTTTCGTCAAAATTTTTCAGAAAATCACGTTTTAAGGAAATCCCGCATCGTGCGAAATTATCTTGTTTTTCCTAAACAACACGTTGTAAGTCGAAAAGCTTTCATGTTGCGTGTATGTCTAAGTGTGTAGCCTCAAAAGAGAAGGCACAGGACAGTTTTCTCTCGAAAGGATATGTAAGAATACCACTTCATAAGGAAATACAGTTTTGCAGCGTAAAGACATATACGTACGCATTGGAAACTCTTTACGAGAAGAAATAACGCATAGTACAAAATTAGCTTGTATCTCCAAAACTACACGTTGTATCTCGAAAAGAATTGTTGTGGCGTGTACGTCTTAACATGTAGCATCTAAAGAGAACCAAAAGGAGAATTTTCTTTCGTCAAAATTTTTCAGAAAATCACGTTTTAAGGAAATCCCGCATCGTGCGAAATTATCTTGTTTTTCCTAAACAACACGTTGTAAGTCGAAAAGCTTTCATGTTGCGTGTATGTCTACGTGTGTAGCCTCAAAAGAGAAGGCACAGGACAGTTTTCTCTCGAAAGGATATGTAAGAATACCACTTCATAAGGAAATACAGTTTTGCAGAGTAAAGACATATACGTACGCATTGGAAACTCTTTACGAGAAGAAATAACGCATAGTACAAAATTAGCTTGTATCTCCAAAACTACACGTTGTATCTCGAAAAGAATTGTTGTGGCGTGTACGTCTTAACATGTAGCATCTAAAGAGAACCAAAAGGAGAATTTTCTTTCGTCAAAATTTTTCAGAAAATCACGTTTTAAGGAAATCCCGCATCGTGCGAAATTATCTTGTTTTTCCTAAACAACACGTTGTAAGTCGAAAAGCTTTCATGTTGCGTGTATGTCTACGTGTGTAGCCTCAAAAGAGAAGGCACAGGACAGTTTTCTCTCGAAAGGATATGTAAGAATACCACTTCATAAGGAAATACAGTTTTGCAGAGTAAAGACATATACGTACGCATTGGAAACTCTTTATGAGAAGAAATAACGCATAGTACAAAATTAGCTTGTATCTCCAAAACTACACGTTGTATCTCGAAAAGAATTGTTGTGGCGTGTACGTCTTAACATGTAGCATCTAAAGAGAACCAAAAGGAGAATTTTCTTTCGTCAAAATTTTTCAGAAAATCACGTTTTAAGGAAATCCCGCATCGTGCGAAATTATCTTGTTTTTCCTAAACAACACGTTGTAAGTCGAAAAGCTTTCATGTTGCGTGTATGTCTACGTGTGTAGCCTCAAAAGAGAAGGCACAGGACAGTTTTCTCTCGAAAGGATATGTAAGAATACCACTTCATAAGGAAATACAGTTTTGCAGAGTAAAGACATATACGTACGCATTGGAAACTCTTTACGAGAAGAAATAACGCATAGTACAAAATTAGCTTGTATCTCCAAAACTACACGTTGTATCTCGAAAAGAATTGTTGTGGCGTGTACGTCTTAAGATGTAGCATCTAAAGAGAACCAAAAGGAGAATTTTCTTTCGTCAAAATTTTTCAGAAAATCACGTTTTAAGGAAATCCCGCATCGTGCGAAATTATCTTGTTTTTCCTAAACAACACGTTGTAAGTCGAAAAGCTTTCATGTTGCGTGTATGTCTAAGTGTGTAGCTTCAAAAGAGAAGGCACAGGACAGTTTTCTCTCGAAAGGATATGTAAGAATACCACTTCATAAGGAAATACAGTTTTGCAGAGTAAAGACATATACGTACGCATTGGAAACTCTTTCTGAGAAGAAATAACGCATCGTACAAAATTAGCTTGTATCTCCAAAACTACACGTTGTATCTCGAAAAGAATTGTTGTGGCGTGTACGTCTTAACATGTAGCATCTAAAGAGAACCAAAAGGAGAATTTTCTTTCGTCAAAATTTTTCAGAAAATCACGTTTTAAAGAAATCCCGCATCGTGCGAAATTATCTTGTTTTTCCTAAACAACACGTTGTAAGTCGAAAAGCTTTCATGTTGCGTGTATGTCTACGTGTGTAGCCTCAAAAGAGAAGGCACAGGACAGTTTTCTCTCGAAAGGATATGTAAGAATACCACTTCATAAGGAAATACAGTTTTGCAGAGTAAAGACATATACGTACGCATTGGAAACTCTTTACGAGAAGAAATAACGCATAGTACAAAATTAGCTTGTATCTCCAAAACTACACGTTGTATCTCGAAAACAATTGTTGTGGCGTGTACGACTTAACATGTAGCATCTAAAGAGAACCAAAAGGAGAATTTTCTTTCGTCAAAATTTTTCAGAAAATCACGTTTTAAGGAAATCCCGCATCGTGCGAAATTATCTTGTTTTTCCTAAACAACACGTTGTAAGTCGAAAAGCTTTCATGTTGCGTGTATGTCTAAGTGTGTAGCTTCAAAAGAGAAGGCACAGGACAGTTTTCTCTCGAAAGGATATGTAAGAATACCACTTCATAAGGAAATACAGTTTTGCAGAGTAAAGACATATACCTACGCATTGGAAACTCTTTCTGAGAAGAAATAACGCATCGTATAAAATTAGCTTGTATCTCCAAAACTACACGTTGTATCTCGAAAAGAATTGTTGTGGCGTGTACGTCTTAACATGTAGCATCTAAAGAGAACCAAAAGGAGAATTTTCTTTCGTCAAAATTTTTCAGAAAATCACGTTTTAAGGAAATCCCGCATCGTGCGAAATTATCTTGTTTTTCCTAAACAACACGTTGTAAGTCGAAAAGCTTTCATGTTGCGTGTATGTCTACGTGTGTAGCCTCAAAAGAGAAGGCACAGGACAGTTTTCTCTCGAAAGGATATGTAAGAATACCACTTCATAAGGAAATACAGTTTTGCAGAGTAAAGACCTATACGTACGCATTGGAAACTCTTTACGAGAAGAAATAACGCATAGTACAAAATTAGCTTGTATCTCCAAAACTACACGTTGTATCTCGAAAAGAATTGTTGTGGCGTGTATGTCTTAACATGTAGCATCTAAAGAGAACCTAAAGAAGAATTTTCTTTCGTCAAAATTTTTCAGAAAATCACGTTTTAAGGAAATCCCGCATCGTGCGAAATTATCTTGTTTTTCCTAAACAACACGTTGTAAGTCGAAAAGCTTTCATGTTGCGTGTATGTCTACGTGTGTAGCCTCAAAAGAGAAGGCACAGGACAGTTTTCTCTCGAAAGGATATGTAAGAATACCACTTCATAAGGAAATACAGTTTTGCAGAGTAAAGACATATACGTACGCATTGGAAACTCTTTACGAGAAGAAATAACGCATAGTACAAAATTAGCTTGTATCTCCAAAACTACACGTTGTATCTCGAAAAGAATTGTTGTGGCGTGTACGTCTTAACATGTAGCATCTAAAGAGAACCAAAAGGAGAATTTTCTTTCGTCAAAATTTTTCAGAAAATCACGTTTTAAGGAAATCCCGCATCGTGCGAAATTATCTTGTTTTTCCTAAACAACACGTTGTAAGTCGAAAAGCTTTCATGTTGCGTGTATGTCTAAGTGTGTAGCCTCAAAAGAGAAGGCACAGGACAGTTTTCTCTCGAAAGGATATGTAAGAATACCACTTCATAAGGAAATACAGTTTTGCAGAGTAAAGACATATACGTACGCATTGGAAACTCTTTACGAGAAGAAATAACGCATAGTACAAAATTAGCTTGTATCTCCAAAACTACACGTTGTATCTCGAAAAGAATTGTTGTGGCGTGTACGTCTTAAGATGTAGCATCTAAAGAGAACCAAAAGGAGAATTTTCTTTCGTCAAAATTTTTCAGAAAATCACGTTTTAAGGAAATCCCGCATCGTGCGAAATTATCTTGTTTTTCCTAAACAACACGTTGTAAGTCGAAAAGCTTTCAAGTTGCGTGTATGTCTAAGTGTGTAGCTTCAAAAGAGAAGGCACAGGACAGTTTTCTCTCGAAAGGATATGTAAGAATACCACTTCATAAGGAAATACAGTTTTGCAGAGTAAAGACATATACGTACGCATTGGAAACTCTTTCTGAGAAGAAATAACGCATCGTACAAAATTAGCTTGTATCTCCAAAACTACACGTTGTATCTCGAAAAGAATTGTTGTGGCGTGTACGTCTTAACATGTAGCATCTAAAGAGAACCAAAAGGAGAATTTTCTTTCGTCAAAATTTTTCAGAAAATCACGTTTTAAGGAAATCCCGCATCGTGCGAAATTATCTTGTTTTTCCTAAACAACACGTTGTAAGTCGAAAAGCTTTCATGTTGCGTGTATGTCTAAGTGTGTAGCCTCAAAAGAGAAGGCACAGGACAGTTTTCTCTCGAAAGGATATGTAAGAATACCACTTCATAAGGAAATACAGTTTTGCAGAGTAAAGACATATACGTACGCATTGGAAACTCTTTACGAGAAGAAATAACGCATAGTACAAAATTAGCTTGTATCTCCAAAACTACACGTTGTATCTCGAAAAGAATTGTTGTGGCGTGTACGTCTTAACATGTAGCATCTAAAGAGAACCAAAAGGAGAATTTTCTTTCGTCAAAATTTTTCAGAAAATCACGTTTTAAGGAAATCCCGCATCGTGCGAAATTATCTTGTTTTTCCTAAACAACACGTTGTAAGTCGAAAAGCTTTCATGTTGCGTGTATGTCTACGTGTGTAGCCTCAAAAGAGAAGGCACAGGACAGTTTTCTCTCGAAAGGATATGTAAGAATACCACTTCATAAGGAAATACAGTTTTGCAGAGTAAAGACATATACGTACGCATTGGAAACTCTTTACGAGAAGAAATAACGCATAGTACAAAATTAGCTTGTATCTCCAAAACTACACGTTGTATCTCGAAAAGAATTGTTGTGGCGTGTACGTCTTAACATGTAGCATCTAAAGAGAACCAAAAGGAGAATTTTCTTTCGTCAAAATTTTTCAGAAAATCACGTTTTAAGGAAATCCCGCATCGTGCGAAATTATCTTGTTTTTCCTAAACAACACGTTGTAAGTCGAAAAGCTTTCATGTTGCGTGTATGTCTACGTGTGTAGCCTCAAAAGAGAAGGCACAGGACAGTTTTCTCTCGAAAGGATATGTAAGAATACCACTTCATAAGGAAATACAGTTTTGCAGAGTAAAGACATATACGTACGCATTGGAAACTCTTTACGAGAAGAAATAACGCATAGTACAAAATTAGCTTGTATCTCCAAAACTACACGTTGTATCTCGAAAAGAATTGTTGTGGCGTGTACGTCTTAACATGTAGCATCTAAAGAGAACCAAAAGGAGAATTTTCTTTCGTCAAAATTTTTCAGAAAATCACGTTTTAAGGAAATCCCGCATCGTGCGAAATTATCTTGTTTTTCCTAAACAACAAGTTGTAAGTCGAAAAGCTTTCATGTTGTGTGTATGTCTAAGTGTGTAGCCTCAAAAGAGAAGGCACAGGACAGTTTTCTCTCGAAAGGATATGTAAGAATACCACTTCATAAGGAACTAAAGTTTTGCAGAGTAAAGACATATACGTACGCATTGGAAACTCTTTACGAGAAGAAATAACGCATAGTACAAAATTAGCTTGTATCTCCAAAACTACACGTTGTATCTCGAAAAGAATTGTTGTGGCGTGTACGTCTTAACATGTAGCATCTAAAGAGAACCAAAAGGAGAATTTTCTTTCGTCAAAATTTTTCAGAAAATCACGTTTTAAGGAAATCCCGCATCGTGCGAAATTATCTTGTTTTTCCTAAACAACACGTTGTAAGTCGAAAAGCTTTCATGTTGCGTGTATGTCTACGTGTGTAGCCTCAATAGAGAAGGCACAGGACAGTTTTCTCTCGAAAGGATATGTAAGAATACCACTTCATAAGGAAATACAGTTTTGCAGAGTAAAGACATATACGTACGCATTGGAAACTCTTTACGAGAAGAAATAACGCATAGTACAAAATTAGCTTGTATCTCCAAAACTACACGTTGTATCTCGAAAAGAATTGCTGTGGCGTGTACGTCTTAACATGTAGCATCTAAAGAGAACCAAAAGGAGAATTTTCTTTCGTCAAAATTTTTCAGAAAATCACGTTTTAAGGAAATCCCGCATCGTGCGAAATTATCTTGTTTTTCCTAAACAACACGTTGTAAGTCGAAAAGCTTTCATGTTGCGTGTATGTCTACGTGTGTAGCCTCAAAAGAGAAGGCACAGGACAGTTTTCTCTCGAAAGGATATGTAAGAATACCACTTCATAAGGAAATACAGTTTTGCAGAGTAAAGACATATACGTACGCATTGGAAACTCTTTACGAGAAGAAATAACGCATAGTACAAAATTAGCTTGTATCTCCAAAACTACACGTTGTATCTCGAAAAGAATTGTTGTGGCGTGTACGTCTTAACATGTAGCATCTAAAGAGAACCAAAAGGAGAATTTTCTTTCGTCAAAATTTTTCAGAAAATCACGTTTTAAGGAAATCCCGCATCGTGCGAAATTATCTTGTTTTTCCTAAACAACACGTTGTAAGTCGAAAAGCTTTCATGTTGCGTGTATGTCTAAGTGTGTAGCCTCAAAAGAGAAGGCACAGGACAGTTTTCTCTCGAAAGGATATGTAAGAATACCACTTCATAAGGAAATACAGTTTTGCAGAGTAAAGACATATACGTACGCATTGGAAACTCTTTACGAGAAGAAATAACGCATAGTACAAAATTAGCTTGTATCTCCAAAACTACACGTTGTATCTCGAAAAGAATTATTGTGGCGTGTACGTCTTAACATGTAGCATCTAAAGAGAACCAAAAGGAGAATTTTCTTTCGTCAAAATTTTTCAGAAAATCACGTTTTAAGGAAATCCCGCATCGTGCGAAATTATCTTGTTTTTCCTATACAACACGTTGTAAGTCGAAAAGCTTTCATGTTGCGTGTATGTCTAAGTGTGTAGCCTCAAAAGAGAAGGCACAGGACAGTTTTCTCTCGAAAGGATATGTAAGAATACCACTTCATAAGGAAATACAGTTTTGCAGAGTAAAGACATATACGTACGCATTGGAAACTCTTTAGGAGAAGAAATAACGCATCGTACAAAATTAGCTTGTATCTCCAAAACTACACGTTGTATCTCGAAAAGAATTGTTTTGGCGTGTACGTCTTAACATGTAGCATCTAAAGAGAACCAAAAGGAGAATTTTCTTTCGTCAAAATTTTTCAGAAAATCACGTTTTAAGGAAATCCCGCATCGTGCGAAATTATCTTGTTTTTCCTAAACAACACGTTGTAAGTCGAAAAGCTTTCATGTTGCGTGTATGTCTAAGTGTGTAGCCTCAAAAGAGAAGGCACAGGACAGTTTTCTCTCGAAAGGATATGTAAGAATACCACTTCATAAGGAAATACAGTTTTGCAGAGTAAAGACATATACGTACGCATTGGAAACTCTTTACGAGAAGAAATAACGCATAGTACAAAATTAGCTTGTATCTCCAAAACTACACGTTGTATCTCGAAAAGAATTATTGTGGCGTGTACGTCTTAACATGTAGCATCTAAAGAGAACCAAAAGGAGAATTTTCTTTCGTCAAAATTTTTCAGAAAATCACGTTTTAAGGAAATCCCGCATCGTGCGAAATTATCTTGTTTTTCCTATACAACACGTTGTAAGTCGAAAAGCTTTCATGTTGCATGTATGTCTAAGTGTGTAGCCTCAAAAGAGAAGGCACAGGACAGTTTTCTCTCGAAAGGATATGTAAGAATACCACTTCATAAGGAAATACAGTTTTGCAGAGTAAAGACATATACGTACGCATTGGAAACTCTTTACGAGAAGAAATAACGCATAGTACAAAATTAGCTTGTATCTCCAAAACTACACGTTGTATCTCGAAAAGAATTGTTGTGGCGTGTACGTCTTAACATGTAGCATCTAAAGAGAACCAAAAGGAGAATTTTATTTCGTCAAAATTTTTCAGAAAATCACGTTTTAAGAAATCCCGCATCGTGCGAAATTATCTTGTTTTTCCTAAACAACACGTTGTAAGTCGAAAAGCTTTCATGTTGCGTGTATGTCTACGTGTGTAGCCTCAAAAGAGAAGGCACAGGACAGTTTTCTCTCGAAAGGATATGTAAGAATACCACTTCATAGGAAATACAGTTTTTGCAGAGTAAAGACATATACGTACGCATTGGAAAACTCTTTACGAGAAGAAATAACGCATAGTACAAAATTAGCTTTGTATCTCCAAAACTACACGTTGTATCTCGAAAAGAATTGTTGTGGCGTGTACGTCTTAACATGTAGCATCTAAAGAGAACCAAAAGGAGAATTTTCTTTCGTCAAAATTTTTCAGAAAATCACGTTTTAAGGAAATCCCGCATCGTGCGAAATATCTTGTTTTTCCTAAACAACACGTTGTAAGTCGAAAAGCTTTCATGTTGCGTGTATGTCTACGTGTGTAGCCTCAAAAGAGAAGGCACAGGACAGTTTTCTCTCGAAAAGATATGTAAGAATACCACTTCATAAGGAAATACAGTTTTGCAGAGTAAAGACATATACGTACGCATTGGAAACTCTTTACGAGAAGAAATAACGCATAGTACAAAATTAGCTTGTATCTCCAAAACTACACGTTGTATCTCGAAAAGAATTGTTGTGGCTTGTACGTCTTAACATGTAGCATCTAAAGAGAACCAAAAGGAGAATTTTCTTTCGTCAAAATTTTTCAGAAAATCACGTTTTAAGGAAATCCCGCATCCTGCGAAATTATCTTGTTTTTCCTAAACAACACGTTGTAAGTCGAAAAGCTTTCATGTTGCGTGTATGTCTACGTGTGTAGCCTCAAAAGAGAAGGCACAGGACAGTTTTCTCTCGAAAGGATATGTAAGAATACCACTTCATAAGGAAATACAGTTTTGCAGAGTAAAGACATATACGTACGCATTGGAAACTCTTTACGAGAAGAAATAACGCATAGTACAAAATTAGCTTGTATCTCCAAAACTACACGTTGTATCTCGAAAAGAATTGTTGTGGCGTGTACGTCTTAACATGTAGCATCTAAAGAGAACCAAAAGGAGAATTTTCTTTCGTCAAAATTTTTCAGAAAATCACGTTTTATGGAAATACCGCATCGTGCGAAATTATCTTGTTTTTCCTAAACAACACGTTGTAAGTCGAAAAGCTTTCATGTTGCGTGTATGTCTACGTGTGTAGCCTCAAAAGAGAAGGCACAGGACAGTTTTCTCTCGAAAGGATATGTAAGAATACCACTTCATAAGGAAATACAGTTTTGCAGAGTAAAGACATATACGTACGCATTGGAAACTCTTTACGAGAAGAAATAACGCATAGTACAAAATTAGCTTGTATCTCCAAAACTACACGTTGTATCTCGAAAAGAATTGTTGTGGCGTGTACGTCTTAACATGTAGCATCTAAAGAGAACCAAAAGGAGAATTTTCTTTCGTCAAAATTTTTCAGAAAATCACGTTTTAAGGAAATCCCGCATCGTGCGAAATTATCTTGTTTTTCCTAAACAACACGTTGTAAGTCGAAAAGCTTTCATGTTGCGTGTATGTCTAAGTGTGTAGCCTCAAAAGAGAAGGCACAGGACAGTTTTCTCTCGAAAGGATATGTAAGAATACCACTTCATAAGGAAATACAGTTTTGCAGCGTAAAGACATATACGTACGCATTGGAAACTCTTTACGAGAAGAAATAACGCATAGTACAAAATTAGCTTGTATCTCCAAAACTACACGTTGTATCTCGAAAAGAATTGTTGTGGCGTGTACGTCTTAACATGTAGCATCTAAAGAGAACCAAAAGGAGAATTTTCTTTCGTCAAAATTTTTCAGAAAATCACGTTTTAAGGAAATCCCGCATCGTGCGAAATTATCTTGTTTTTCCTAAACAACACGTTGTAAGTCGAAAAGCTTTCATGTTGCGTGTATGTCTACGTGTGTAGCCTCAAAAGAGAAGGCACAGGACAGTTTTCTCTCGAAAGGATATGTAAGAATACCACTTCATAAGGAAATACAGTTTTGCAGAGTAAAGACATATACGTACGCATTGGAAACTCTTTACGAGAAGAAATAACGCATAGTACAAAATTAGCTTGTATCTCCAAAACTACACGTTGTATCTCGAAAAGAATTGTTGTGGCGTGTACGTCTTAACATGTAGCATCTAAAGAGAACCAAAAGGAGAATTTTCTTTCGTCAAAATTTTTCAGAAAATCACGTTTTAAGGAAATCCCGCATCGTGCGAAATTATCTTGTTTTTCCTAAACAACACGTTGTAAGTCGAAAAGCTTTCATGTTGCGTGTATGTCTACGTGTGTAGCCTCAAAAGAGAAGGCACAGGACAGTTTTCTCTCGAAAGGATATGTAAGAATACCACTTCATAAGGAAATACAGTTTTGCAGAGTAAAGACATATACGTACGCATTGGAAACTCTTTATGAGAAGAAATAACGCATAGTACAAAATTAGCTTGTATCTCCAAAACTACACGTTGTATCTCGAAAAGAATTGTTGTGGCGTGTACGTCTTAACATGTAGCATCTAAAGAGAACCAAAAGGAGAATTTTCTTTCGTCAAAATTTTTCAGAAAATCACGTTTTAAGGAAATCCCGCATCGTGCGAAATTATCTTGTTTTTCCTAAACAACACGTTGTAAGTCGAAAAGCTTTCATGTTGCGTGTATGTCTACGTGTGTAGCCTCAAAAGAGAAGGCACAGGACAGTTTTCTCTCGAAAGGATATGTAAGAATACCACTTCATAAGGAAATACAGTTTTGCAGAGTAAAGACATATACGTACGCATTGGAAACTCTTTACGAGAAGAAATAACGCATAGTACAAAATTAGCTTGTATCTCCAAAACTACACGTTGTATCTCGAAAAGAATTGTTGTGGCGTGTACGTCTTAAGATGTAGCATCTAAAGAGAACCAAAAGGAGAATTTTCTTTCGTCAAAATTTTTCAGAAAATCACGTTTTAAGGAAATCCCGCATCGTGCGAAATTATCTTGTTTTTCCTAAACAACACGTTGTAAGTCGAAAAGCTTTCATGTTGCGTGTATGTCTAAGTGTGTAGCTTCAAAAGAGAAGGCACAGGACAGTTTTCTCTCGAAAGGATATGTAAGAATACCACTTCATAAGGAAATACAGTTTTGCAGAGTAAAGACATATACGTACGCATTGGAAACTCTTTCTGAGAAGAAATAACGCATCGTACAAAATTAGCTTGTATCTCCAAAACTACACGTTGTATCTCGAAAAGAATTGTTGTGGCGTGTACGTCTTAACATGTAGCATCTAAAGAGAACCAAAAGGAGAATTTTCTTTCGTCAAAATTTTTCAGAAAATCACGTTTTAAAGAAATCCCGCATCGTGCGAAATTATCTTGTTTTTCCTAAACAACACGTTGTAAGTCGAAAAGCTTTCATGTTGCGTGTATGTCTACGTGTGTAGCCTCAAAAGAGAAGGCACAGGACAGTTTTCTCTCGAAAGGATATGTAAGAATACCACTTCATAAGGAAATACAGTTTTGCAGAGTAAAGACATATACGTACGCATTGGAAACTCTTTACGAGAAGAAATAACGCATAGTACAAAATTAGCTTGTATCTCCAAAACTACACGTTGTATCTCGAAAACAATTGTTGTGGCGTGTACGACTTAACATGTAGCATCTAAAGAGAACCAAAAGGAGAATTTTCTTTCGTCAAAATTTTTCAGAAAATCACGTTTTAAGGAAATCCCGCATCGTGCGAAATTATCTTGTTTTTCCTAAACAACACGTTGTAAGTCGAAAAGCTTTCATGTTGCGTGTATGTCTAAGTGTGTAGCTTCAAAAGAGAAGGCACAGGACAGTTTTCTCTCGAAAGGATATGTAAGAATACCACTTCATAAGGAAATACAGTTTTGCAGAGTAAAGACATATACCTACGCATTGGAAACTCTTTCTGAGAAGAAATAACGCATCGTATAAAATTAGCTTGTATCTCCAAAACTACACGTTGTATCTCGAAAAGAATTGTTGTGGCGTGTACGTCTTAACATGTAGCATCTAAAGAGAACCAAAAGGAGAATTTTCTTTCGTCAAAATTTTTCAGAAAATCACGTTTTAAGGAAATCCCGCATCGTGCGAAATTATCTTGTTTTTCCTAAACAACACGTTGTAAGTCGAAAAGCTTTCATGTTGCGTGTATGTCTACGTGTGTAGCCTCAAAAGAGAAGGCACAGGACAGTTTTCTCTCGAAAGGATATGTAAGAATACCACTTCATAAGGAAATACAGTTTTGCAGAGTAAAGACCTATACGTACGCATTGGAAACTCTTTACGAGAAGAAATAACGCATAGTACAAAATTAGCTTGTATCTCCAAAACTACACGTTGTATCTCGAAAAGAATTGTTGTGGCGTGTATGTCTTAACATGTAGCATCTAAAGAGAACCTAAAGAAGAATTTTCTTTCGTCAAAATTTTTCAGAAAATCACGTTTTAAGGAAATCCCGCATCGTGCGAAATTATCTTGTTTTTCCTAAACAACACGTTGTAAGTCGAAAAGCTTTCATGTTGCGTGTATGTCTACGTGTGTAGCCTCAAAAGAGAAGGCACAGGACAGTTTTCTCTCGAAAGGATATGTAAGAATACCACTTCATAAGGAAATACAGTTTTGCAGAGTAAAGACATATACGTACGCATTGGAAACTCTTTACGAGAAGAAATAACGCATAGTACAAAATTAGCTTGTATCTCCAAAACTACACGTTGTATCTCGAAAAGAATTGTTGTGGCGTGTACGTCTTAACATGTAGCATCTAAAGAGAACCAAAAGGAGAATTTTCTTTCGTCAAAATTTTTCAGAAAATCACGTTTTAAGGAAATCCCGCATCGTGCGAAATTATCTTGTTTTTCCTAAACAACACGTTGTAAGTCGAAAAGCTTTCATGTTGCGTGTATGTCTAAGTGTGTAGCCTCAAAAGAGAAGGCACAGGACAGTTTTCTCTCGAAAGGATATGTAAGAATACCACTTCATAAGGAAATACAGTTTTGCAGAGTAAAGACATATACGTACGCATTGGAAACTCTTTACGAGAAGAAATAACGCATAGTACAAAATTAGCTTGTATCTCCAAAACTACACGTTGTATCTCGAAAAGAATTGTTGTGGCGTGTACGTCTTAAGATGTAGCATCTAAAGAGAACCAAAAGGAGAATTTTCTTTCGTCAAAATTTTTCAGAAAATCACGTTTTAAGGAAATCCCGCATCGTGCGAAATTATCTTGTTTTTCCTAAACAACACGTTGTAAGTCGAAAAGCTTTCAAGTTGCGTGTATGTCTAAGTGTGTAGCTTCAAAAGAGAAGGCACAGGACAGTTTTCTCTCGAAAGGATATGTAAGAATACCACTTCATAAGGAAATACAGTTTTGCAGAGTAAAGACATATACGTACGCATTGGAAACTCTTTCTGAGAAGAAATAACGCATCGTACAAAATTAGCTTGTATCTCCAAAACTACACGTTGTATCTCGAAAAGAATTGTTGTGGCGTGTACGTCTTAACATGTAGCATCTAAAGAGAACCAAAAGGAGAATTTTCTTTCGTCAAAATTTTTCAGAAAATCACGTTTTAAGGAAATCCCGCATCGTGCGAAATTATCTTGTTTTTCCTAAACAACACGTTGTAAGTCGAAAAGCTTTCATGTTGCGTGTATGTCTAAGTGTGTAGCCTCAAAAGAGAAGGCACAGGACAGTTTTCTCTCGAAAGGATATGTAAGAATACCACTTCATAAGGAAATACAGTTTTGCAGAGTAAAGACATATACGTACGCATTGGAAACTCTTTACGAGAAGAAATAACGCATAGTACAAAATTAGCTTGTATCTCCAAAACTACACGTTGTATCTCGAAAAGAATTGTTGTGGCGTGTACGTCTTAACATGTAGCATCTAAAGAGAACCAAAAGGAGAATTTTCTTTCGTCAAAATTTTTCAGAAAATCACGTTTTAAGGAAATCCCGCATCGTGCGAAATTATCTTGTTTTTCCTAAACAACACGTTGTAAGTCGAAAAGCTTTCATGTTGCGTGTATGTCTACGTGTGTAGCCTCAAAAGAGAAGGCACAGGACAGTTTTCTCTCGAAAGGATATGTAAGAATACCACTTCATAAGGAAATACAGTTTTGCAGAGTAAAGACATATACGTACGCATTGGAAACTCTTTACGAGAAGAAATAACGCATAGTACAAAATTAGCTTGTATCTCCAAAACTACACGTTGTATCTCGAAAAGAATTGTTGTGGCGTGTACGTCTTAACATGTAGCATCTAAAGAGAACCAAAAGGAGAATTTTCTTTCGTCAAAATTTTTCAGAAAATCACGTTTTAAGGAAATCCCGCATCGTGCGAAATTATCTTGTTTTTCCTAAACAACACGTTGTAAGTCGAAAAGCTTTCATGTTGCGTGTATGTCTACGTGTGTAGCCTCAAAAGAGAAGGCACAGGACAGTTTTCTCTCGAAAGGATATGTAAGAATACCACTTCATAAGGAAATACAGTTTTGCAGAGTAAAGACATATACGTACGCATTGGAAACTCTTTACGAGAAGAAATAACGCATAGTACAAAATTAGCTTGTATCTCCAAAACTACACGTTGTATCTCGAAAAGAATTGTTGTGGCGTGTACGTCTTAACATGTAGCATCTAAAGAGAACCAAAAGGAGAATTTTCTTTCGTCAAAATTTTTCAGAAAATCACGTTTTAAGGAAATCCCGCATCGTGCGAAATTATCTTGTTTTTCCTAAACAACAAGTTGTAAGTCGAAAAGCTTTCATGTTGTGTGTATGTCTAAGTGTGTAGCCTCAAAAGAGAAGGCACAGGACAGTTTTCTCTCGAAAGGATATGTAAGAATACCACTTCATAAGGAACTAAAGTTTTGCAGAGTAAAGACATATACGTACGCATTGGAAACTCTTTACGAGAAGAAATAACGCATAGTACAAAATTAGCTTGTATCTCCAAAACTACACGTTGTATCTCGAAAAGAATTGTTGTGGCGTGTACGTCTTAACATGTAGCATCTAAAGAGAACCAAAAGGAGAATTTTCTTTCGTCAAAATTTTTCAGAAAATCACGTTTTAAGGAAATCCCGCATCGTGCGAAATTATCTTGTTTTTCCTAAACAACACGTTGTAAGTCGAAAAGCTTTCATGTTGCGTGTATGTCTACGTGTGTAGCCTCAATAGAGAAGGCACAGGACAGTTTTCTCTCGAAAGGATATGTAAGAATACCACTTCATAAGGAAATACAGTTTTGCAGAGTAAAGACATATACGTACGCATTGGAAACTCTTTACGAGAAGAAATAACGCATAGTACAAAATTAGCTTGTATCTCCAAAACTACACGTTGTATCTCGAAAAGAATTATTGTGGCGTGTACGTCTTAACATGTAGCATCTAAAGAGAACCAAAAGGAGAATTTTCTTTCGTCAAAATTTTTCAGAAAATCACGTTTTAAGGAAATCCCGCATCGTGCGAAATTATCTTGTTTTTCCTATACAACACGTTGTAAGTCGAAAAGCTTTCATGTTGCGTGTATGTCTAAGTGTGTAGCCTCAAAAGAGAAGGCACAGGACAGTTTTCTCTCGAAAGGATATGTAAGAATACCACTTCATAAGGAAATACAGTTTTGCAGAGTAAAGACATATACGTACGCATTGGAAACTCTTTACGAGAAGAAATAACGCATCGTACAAAATTAGCTTGTATCTCCAAAACTACACGTTGTATCTCGAAAAGAATTGTTTTGGCGTGTACGTCTTAACATGTAGCATCTAAAGAGAACCAAAAGGAGAATTTTCTTTCGTCAAAATTTTTCAGAAAATCACGTTTTAAGGAAATCCCGCATCGTGCGAAATTATCTTGTTTTTCCTAAACAACACGTTGTAAGTCGAAAAGCTTTCATGTTGCGTGTATGTCTAAGTGTGTAGCCTCAAAAGAGAAGGCACAGGACAGTTTTCTCTCGAAAGGATATGTAAGAATACCACTTCATAAGGAAATACAGTTTTGCAGAGTAAAGACATATACGTACGCATTGGAAACTCTTTACGAGAAGAAATAACGCATAGTACAAAATTAGCTTGTATCTCCAAAACTACACGTTGTATCTCGAAAAGAATTATTGTGGCGTGTACGTCTTAACATGTAGCATCTAAAGAGAACCAAAAGGAGAATTTTCTTTCGTCAAAATTTTTCAGAAAATCACGTTTTAAGGAAATCCCGCATCGTGCGAAATTATCTTGTTTTTCCTATACAACACGTTGTAAGTCGAAAAGCTTTCATGTTGCATGTATGTCTAAGTGTGTAGCCTCAAAAGAGAAGGCACAGGACAGTTTTCTCTCGAAAGGATATGTAAGAATACCACTTCATAAGGAAATACAGTTTTGCAGAGTAAAGACATATACGTACGCATTGGAAACTCTTTACGAGAAGAAATAACGCATAGTACAAAATTAGCTTGTATCTCCAAAACTACACGTTGTATCTCGAAAAGAATTGTTGTGGCGTGTACGTCTTAACATGTAGCATCTAAAGAGAACCAAAAGGAGAATTTTATTTCGTCAAAATTTTTCAGAAAATCACGTTTTAAGGAAATCCCGCATCGTGCGAAATTATCTTGTTTTTCCTAAACAACACGTTGTAAGTCGAAAAGCTTTCATGTTGCGTGTATGTCTACGTGTGTAGCCTCAAAAGAGAAGGCACAGGACAGTTTTCTCTCGAAAGGATATGTAAGAATACCACTTCATAAGGAAATACAGTTTTGCAGAGTAAAGACATATACGTACGCATTGGAAACTCTTTACGAGAAGAAATAACGCATAGTACAAAATTAGCTTGTATCTCCAAAACTACACGTTGTATCTCGAAAAGAATTGTTGTGGCGTGTACGTCTTAACATGTAGCATCTAAAGAGAACCAAAAGGAGAATTTTCTTTCGTCAAAATTTTTCAGAAAATCACGTTTTAAGGAAATCCCGCATCGTGCGAAATTATCTTGTTTTTCCTAAACAACACGTTGTAAGTCGAAAAGCTTTCATGTTGCGTGTATGTCTACGTGTGTAGCCTCAAAAGAGAAGGCACAGGACAGTTTTCTCTCGAAAGGATATGTAAGAATACCACTTCATAAGGAAATACAGTTTTGCAGAGTAAAGACATATACGTACGCATTGGAAACTCTTTACGAGAAGAAATAACGCATAGTACAAAATTAGCTTGTATCTCCAAAACTACACGTTGTATCTCGAAAAGAATTGTTGTGGCGTGTACGTCTTAACATGTAGCATCTAAAGAGAACCAAAAGGAGAATTTTCTTTCGTCAAAATTTTTCAGAAAATCACGTTTTAAGGAAATCCCGCATCGTGCGAAATTATCTTGTTTTTCCTAAACAACACGTTGTAAGTCGAAAAGCTTTCATGTTGCGTGTATGTCTACGTGTGTAGCCTCAAAAGAGAAGGCACAGGACAGTTTTCTCTCGAAAGGATATGTAAGAATACCACTTCATAAGGAAATACAGTTTTGCAGAGTAAAGACATATACGTACGCATTGGAAACTCTTTACGAGAAGAAATAACGCATCGTACAAAATTAGCTTGTATCTCCAAAACTACACGTTGTATCTCGAAAAGAATTGTTGTGGCGTGTACGTCTTAAGATGTAGCATCTAAAGAGAACCAAAAGGAGAATTTTCTTTCGTCAAAATTTTTCAGAAAATCACGTTTTAAGGAAATCCCGCATCGTGCGAAATTATCTTGTTTTTCCTAAACAACACGTTGTAAGTCGAAAAGCTTTCATGTTGCGTGTATGTCTAAGTGTGTAGCCTCAAAAGAGAAGGCACAGGACAGTTTTCTCTCGAAAGGATATGTAAGAATACCACTTCATAAGGAAATAAAGTTTTGCAGAGTAAAGACATATACGTACGCATTGGAAACTCTTTACGAGAAGAAATAACGCATAGTACAAAATTAGCTTGTATCTCCAAAACTACACGTTGTATCTCGAAAAGAATTGTTGTGGCGTGTACGTCTTAACATGTAGCATCTAAAGAGAACCAAAAGGAGAATTTTCTTTCGTCAAAATTTTTCAGAAAATCACGTTTTAAGGAAATCCCGCATCGTGCGAAATTATCTTGTTTTTCCTAAACAACACGTTGTAAGTCGAAAAGCTTTCATGTTGCGTGTATGTCTACGTGTGTAGCCTCAAAAGAGAAGGCACAGGACAGTTTTCTCTCGAAAGGATATGTAAGAATACCACTTCATAAGGAAATACAGTTTTGCAGAGTAAAGACATATACGTACGCATTGGAAACTCTTTACGAGAAGAAATAACGCATAGTACAAAATTAGCTTGTATCTCCAAAACTACACGTTGTATCTCGAAAAGAATTGTTGTGGCGTGTACGTCTTAACATGTAGCATCTAAAGAGAACCAAAAGGAGAATTTTCTTTCGTCAAAATTTTTCAGAAAATCACGTTTTAAGGAAATCCCGCATCGTGCGAAATTATCTTGTTTTTCCTAAACAACACGTTGTAAGTCGAAAAGCTTTCATGTTGCGTGTATGTCTAAGTGTGTAGCCTCAAAAGAGAAGGCACAGGACAGTTTTCTCTCGAAAGGATATGTAAGAATACCACTTCATAAGGAAATACAGTTTTGCAGAGTAAAGACATATACGTACGCATTGGAAACTCTTTACGAGAAGAAATAACGCATAGTACAAAATTAGCTTGTATCTCCAAAACTACACGTTGTATCTCGAAAAGAATTGTTGTGGCGTGTACGTCTTAACATGTAGCATCTAAAGAGAACCAAAAGGAGAATTTTCTTTCGTCAAAACTTTTCAGAAAATCACGTTTTAAGGAAATCCCGCATCGTGCGAAATTATCTTGTTTTTCCTAAACAACACGTTGTAAGTCGAAAAGCTTTCATGTTGCGTGTATGTCTACGTGTGTAGCCTCAAAAGAGAAGGCACAGGACAGTTTTCTCTCGAAAGGATATGTAAGAATACCACTTCATAAGGAAATACAGTTTTGCAGAGTAAAGACATATACGTACGCATTGGAAACTCTTTACGAGAAGAAATAACGCATCGTACAAAATTAGCTTGTATCTCCAAAACTACACGTTGTATCTCGAAAAGAATTGTTGTGGCGTGTACGTCTTAACATGTAGCATCTAAAGAGAACCAAAAGGAGAATTTTCTTTCGTCAAAATTTTTCAGAAAATCACGTTTTAAGGAAATCCCGCATCGTGCGAAATTATCTTGTTTTTCCTAAACAACACGTTGTAAGTCGAAAAGCTTTCATGTTGCGTGTATGTCTAAGTGTGTAGCCTCAAAAGAGAAGGCACAGGACAGTTTTCTCTCGAAAGGATATGTAAGAATACCACTTCATAAGGAAATACAGTTTTGCAGAGTAAAGACATATACGTACGCATTGGAAACTCTTTACGAGAAGAAATAACGCATAGTACAAAATTAGCTTGTATCTCCAAAACTACACGTTGTATCTCGAAAAGAATTATTGTGGCGTGTACGTCTTAACATGTAGCATCTAAAGAGAACCAAAAGGAGAATTTTCTTTCGTCAAAATTTTTCAGAAAATCACGTTTTAAGGAAATCCCGCATCGTGCGAAATTATCTTGTTTTTCCTATACAACACGTTGTAAGTCGAAAAGCTTTCATGTTGCATGTATGTCTAAGTGTGTAGCCTCAAAAGAGAAGGCACAGGACAGTTTTCTCTCGAAAGGATATGTAAGAATACCACTTCATAAGGAAATACAGTTTTGCAGATTAAAGACATATACGTACGCATTGGAAACTCTTTACGAGAAGAAATAACGCATAGTACAAAATTAGCTTGTATCTCCAAAACTACACGTTGTATCTCGAAAAGAATTGTTGTGGCGTGTACGTCTTAACATGTAGCATCTAAAGAGAACCAAAAGGAGAATTTTCTTTCGTCAAAATTTTTCAGAAAATCACGTTTTAAGGAAATCCCGCATCGTGCGAAATTATCTTGTTTTTCCTAAACAACACGTTGTAAGTCGAAAAGCTTTCATGTTGCGTGTATGTCTACGTGTGTAGCCTCAAAAGAGAAGGCACAGGACAGTTTTCTCTCGAAAGGATATGTAAGAATACCACTTCATAAGGAAATACAGTTTTGCAGAGTAAAGACATATACGTACGCATTGGAAACTCTTTACGAGAAGAAATAACGCATAGTACAAAATTAGCTTGTATCTCCAAAACTACACGTTGTATCTCGAAAAGAATTGTTGTGGCGTGTACGTCTTAACGTGTAGCATCTAAAGAGAACCAAAAGGAGAATTTTCTTTCGTCAAAATTTTTCAGAAAATCACGTTTTAAGGAAATCCCGCATCGTGCGAAATTATCTTGTTTTTCCTAAACAACACGTTGTAAGTCGAAAAGCTTTCATGTTGCGTGTATGTCTAAGTGTGTAGCCTCAAAAGAGAAGGCACAGGACAGTTTTCTCTCGAAAGGATATGTAAGAATACCACTTCATAAGGAAATACAGTTTTGCAGAGTAAAGACATATACGTACACATTGGAAACTCTTTACGAGAAGAAATAACGCATAGTACAAAATTAGCTTGTATCTCCAAAACTACACGTTGTATCTCGAAAAGAATTGTTGTGGCGTGTACGTCTTAAGATGTAGCATCTAAAGAGAACCAAAGGAGAATTTTCTTTCGTCAAAATTTTTCAGAAAATCACGTTTTAAGGAAATCCCGCATCGTGCGAAATTATCTTGTTTTTCCTAAACAACACGTTGTAAGTCGAAAAGCTTTCATGTTGCGTGTATGTCTACGTGTGTAGCCTCAAAAGAGAAGGCACAGGACAGTTTTCTCTCGAAAGGATATGTAAGAATACCACTTCATAAGGAAATACAGTTTTGCAGAGTAAAGACATATACGTACGCATTGGAAACTCTTTACGAGAAGAAATAACGCATAGTACAAAATTAGCTTGTATCTCCAAAACTACACGTTGTATCTCGAAAAGAATTGTTGTGGCGTGTACGTCTTAACATGTAGCATCTAAAGAGAACCAAAAGGAGAATTTTCTTTCGTCAAAATTTTTCAGAAAATCACGTTTTAAGGAAATCCCGCATCGTGCGAAATTATCTTGTTTTTCCTAAACAACACGTTGTAAGTCGAAAAGCTTTCATGTTGCGTGTATGTCTACGTGTGTAGCCTCAAAAGAGAAGGCACAGGACAGTTTTCTCTCGAAAGGATATGTAAGAATACCACTTCATAAGGAAATACAGTTTTGCAGAGTAAAGACATATACGTACGCATTGGAAACTCTTTACGAGAAGAAATAACGCATAGTACAAAATTAGCTTGTATCTCCAAAACTACACGTTGTATCTCGAAAAGAATTGTTGTGGCGTGTACGTCTTAACATGTAGCATCTAAAGAGAACCAAAAGGAGAATTTTCTTTCGTCAAAATTTTTCAGAAAATCACGTTTTAAGGAAATCCCGCATCGTGCGAAATTATCTTGTTTTTCCTAAACAACACGTTGTAAGTCGAAAAGCTTTCATGTTGCGTGTATGTCTAAGTGTGTAGCCTCAAAAGAGAAGGCACAGGACAGTTTTCTCTCGAAAGGATATGTAAGAATACCACTTCATAAGGAAATACAGTTTTGCAGAGTAAAGACATATACGTACGCATTGGAAACTCTTTACGAGAAGAAATAACGCATAGTACAAAATTAGCTTGTATCTCCAAAACTACACGTTGTATCTCGAAAAGAATTGTTGTGGCGTGTACGTCTTAACATGTAGCATCTAAAGAGAACCAAAAGGAGAATTTTCTTTCGTCAAAATTTTTCAGAAAATCACGTTTTAAGGAAATCCCGCATCGTGCGAAATTATCTTGTTTTTCCTAAACAACACGTTGTAAGTCGAAAAGCTTTCATGTTGCGTGTATGTCTAAGTGTGTAGCCTCAAAAGAGAAGGCACAGGACAGTTTTCTCTCGAAAGGATATGTAAGAATACCACTTCATAAGGAAATACAGTTTTGCAGAGTAAAGACATATACGTACGCATTGGAAACTCTTTACGAGAAGAAATAACGCATAGTACAAAATTAGCTTGTATCTCCAAAACTACACGTTGTATCTCGAAAAGAATTATTGTGGCGTGTACGTCTTAACATGTAGCATCTAAAGAGAACCAAAAGGAGAATTTTCTTTCGTCAAAATTTTTCAGAAAATCACGTTTTAAGGAAATCCCGCATCGTGCGAAATTATCTTGTTTTTCCTATACAACACGTTGTAAGTCGAAAAGCTTTCATGTTGCATGTATGTCTAAGTGTGTAGCCTCAAAAGAGAAGGCACAGGACAGTTTTCTCTCGAAAGGATATGTAAGAATACCACTTCATAAGGAAATACAGTTTTGCAGATTAAAGACATATACGTACGCATTGGAAACTCTTTACGAGAAGAAATAACGCATAGTACAAAATTAGCTTGTATCTCCAAAACTACACGTTGTATCTCGAAAAGAATTGTTGTGGCGTGTACGTCTTAACATGTAGCATCTAAAGAGAACCAAAAGGAGAATTTTCTTTCGTCAAAATTTTTCAGAAAATCACGTTTTAAGGAAATCCCGCATCGTGCGAAATTATCTTGTTTTTCCTAAACAACACGTTGTAAGTCGAAAAGCTTTCATGTTGCGTGTATGTCTACGTGTGTAGCCTCAAAAGAGAAGGCACAGGACAGTTTTCTCTCGAAAGGATATGTAAGAATACCACTTCATAAGGAAATACAGTTTTGCAGAGTAAAGACATATACGTACGCATTGGAAACTCTTTACGAGAAGAAATAACGCATAGTACAAAATTAGCTTGTATCTCCAAAACTACACGTTGTATCTCGAAAAGAATTGTTGTGGCGTGTACGTCTTAACGTGTAGCATCTAAAGAGAACCAAAAGGAGAATTTTCTTTCGTCAAAATTTTTCAGAAAATCACGTTTTAAGGAAATCCCGCATCGTGCGAAATTATCTTGTTTTTCCTAAACAACACGTTGTAAGTCGAAAAGCTTTCATGTTGCGTGTATGTCTAAGTGTGTAGCCTCAAAAGAGAAGGCACAGGACAGTTTTCTCTCGAAAGGATATGTAAGAATACCACTTCATAAGGAAATACAGTTTTGCAGAGTAAAGACATATACGTACACATTGGAAACTCTTTACGAGAAGAAATAACGCATAGTACAAAATTAGCTTGTATCTCCAAAACTACACGTTGTATCTCGAAAAGAATTGTTGTGGCGTGTACGTCTTAAGATGTAGCATCTAAAGAGAACCAAAGGAGAATTTTCTTTCGTCAAAATTTTTCAGAAAATCACGTTTTAAGGAAATCCCGCATCGTGCGAAATTATCTTGTTTTTCCTAAACAACACGTTGTAAGTCGAAAAGCTTTCATGTTGCGTGTATGTCTACGTGTGTAGCCTCAAAAGAGAAGGCACAGGACAGTTTTCTCTCGAAAGGATATGTAAGAATACCACTTCATAAGGAAATACAGTTTTGCAGAGTAAAGACATATACGTACGCATTGGAAACTCTTTACGAGAAGAAATAACGCATAGTACAAAATTAGCTTGTATCTCCAAAACTACACGTTGTATCTCGAAAAGAATTGTTGTGGCGTGTACGTCTTAACGTGTAGCATCTAAAGAGAACCAAAAGGAGAATTTTCTTTCGTCAAAATTTTTCAGAAAATCACGTTTTAAGGAAATCCCGCATCGTGCGAAATTATCTTGTTTTTCCTAAACAACACGTAGTAAGTCGAAAAGCTTTCATGTTGCGTGTATGTCTAAGTGTGTAGCCTCAAAAGAGAAGGCACAGGACAGTTTTCTCTCGAAAGGATATGTAAGAATACCACTTCATAAGGAAATACAGTTTTGCAGAGTAAAGACATATACGTACGCATTGGAAACTCTTTACGAGAAGAAATAACGCATCGTACAAAATTAGCTTGTATCTCCAAAACTACACGTTGTATGTCGAAAAGAATTGTTGTGGCGTGTACGTCTTAACATGTAGCATCTAAAGAGAACCAAAAGGAGAATTTTCTTTCGTCAAAATTTTTCAGAAAATCACGTTTTAAGGAAATCCCGCATCGTGCGAAATTATCTTGTTTTTCCTAAACAGCACGTTGTAAGTCGAAAAGCTTTCATGTTGCGTGTATGTCTAAGTGTGTAGCCTCAAAAGAGAAGGCACAGGACAGTTTTCTCTCGAAAGGATATGTAAGAATACCACTTCATAAGGAAATACAGTTTTGCAGAGTAAAGACATATACGTACGCATTGGAAACTCTTTACGAGAAGAAATAACGCATCGTACAAAATTAGCTTGTATCTCCAAAACTACACGTTGTATCTCAAAAAGAATTGTTGTGGCGTGTACGTCTTAACATGTAGCATCTAAAGAGAACCAAAAGGAGAATTTTCTTTCGTCAAAATTTTTCAGAAAATCACGTTTTAAGGAAATCCCGCATCGTGCGAAATTATCTTGTTTTTCCTAAACAACACGTTGTAAGTCGAAAAGCTTTCATGTTGCGTGTATGTCTAAGTGTGTAGCCTCAAAAGAGAAGGCACAGGACAGTTTTCTCTCGAAAGGATATGTAAGAATACCACTTCATAAGGAAATACAGTTTTGCAGAGTAAAGACATACGTACGCATTGGAAACTCTTTACGAGAAGAAATAACGCATAGTACAAAATTAGCTTGTATCTCCAAAACTACACGTTGTATCTCGAAAAGAATTGTTGTGGCGTGTACGTCTTAACATGTAGCATCTAAAGAGAACCAAAAGGAGAATTTTCTTTCGTCAAAATTTTTCAGAAAATCACGTTTTAAGGAAATCCCGCATCGTGCGAAATTATCTTGTTTTTCCTAAACAACACGTTGTAAGTCGAAAAGCTTTCATGTTGCGTGTATGTCTAAGTGTGTAGCCTCAAAAGAGAAGGCACAGGACAGTTTTCTCTCGAAAGGATATGTAAGAATACCACTTCATAAGGAAATACAGTTTTGCAGAGTAAAGACATACGTACGCATTGGAAACTCTTTACGAGAAGAAATAACGCATAGTACAAAATTAGCTTGTATCTCCAAAACTACACGTTGTATCTCGAAAAGAATTGTTGTGGCGTGTACGTCTTAACATGTAGCATCTAAAGAGAACCAAAAGGAGAATTTTCTTTCGTCAAAATTTTTCAGAAAATCACGTTTTAAGGAAATCCCGCATCGTGCGAAATTATCTTGTTTTTCCTAAACAACACGTTGTAAGTCGAAAAGCTTTCATGTTGCGTGTATGTCTACGTGTGTAGCCTCAAAAGAGAAGGCACAGGACAGTTTTCTCTCGAAAGGATATGTAAGAATACCACTTCATAAGGAAATACAGTTTTGCAGAGTAAAGACATATACGTACGCATTGGAAACTCTTTACGAGAAGAAATAACGCATAGTACAAAATTAGCTTGTATCTCCAAAACTACACGTTGTATCTCGAAAAGAATTGTTGTGGCGTGTACGTCTTAACATGTAGCATCTAAAGAGAACCAAAAGGAGAATTTTCTTTCGTCAAAATTTTTCAGAAAATCACGTTTTAAGGAAATCCCGCATCGTGCGAAATTATCTTGTTTTTCCTAAACAACACGTTGTAAGTCGAAAAGCTTTCATGTTGCGTGTATGTCTAAGTGTGTAGCCTCAAAAGAGAAGGCACAGGACAGTTTTCTCTCGAAAGGATATGTAAGAATACCACTTCATAAGGAAATACAGTTTTGCAGAGTAAAGACATATACGTACGCATTGGAAACTCTTTACGAGAAGAAATAACGCATAGTACAAAATTAGCTTGTATCTCCAAAACTACACGTTGTATCTCGAAAAGAATTGTTGTGGCGTGTACGTCTTAACATGTAGCATCTAAAGAGAACCAAAAGGAGAATTTTCTTTCGTCAAAACTTTTCAGAAAATCACGTTTTAAGGAAATCCCGCATCGTGCGAAATTATCTTGTTTTTCCTAAACAACACGTTGTAAGTCGAAAAGCTTTCATGTTGCGTGTATGTCTACGTGTGTAGCCTCAAAAGAGAAGGCACAGGACAGTTTTCTCTCGAAAGGATATGTAAGAATACCACTTCATAAGGAAATACAGTTTTGCAGAGTAAAGACATATACGTACGCATTGGAAACTCTTTACGAGAAGAAATAACGCATCGTACAAAATTAGCTTGTATCTCCAAAACTACACGTTGTATCTCGAAAAGAATTGTTGTGGCGTGTACGTCTTAACATGTAGCATCTAAAGAGAACCAAAAGGAGAATTTTCTTTCGTCAAAATTTTTCAGAAAATCACGTTTTAAGGAAATCCCGCATCGTGCGAAATTATCTTGTTTTTCCTAAACAACACGTTGTAAGTCGAAAAGCTTTCATGTTGCGTGTATGTCTAAGTGTGTAGCCTCAAAAGAGAAGGCACAGGACAGTTTTCTCTCGAAAGGATATGTAAGAATACCACTTCATAAGGAAATACAGTTTTGCAGAGTAAAGACATATACGTACGCATTGGAAACTCTTTACGAGAAGAAATAACGCATAGTACAAAATTAGCTTGTATCTCCAAAACTACACGTTGTATCTCGAAAAGAATTATTGTGGCGTGTACGTCTTAACATGTAGCATCTAAAGAGAACCAAAAGGAGAATTTTCTTTCGTCAAAATTTTTCAGAAAATCACGTTTTAAGGAAATCCCGCATCGTGCGAAATTATCTTGTTTTTCCTATACAACACGTTGTAAGTCGAAAAGCTTTCATGTTGCATGTATGTCTAAGTGTGTAGCCTCAAAAGAGAAGGCACAGGACAGTTTTCTCTCGAAAGGATATGTAAGAATACCACTTCATAAGGAAATACAGTTTTGCAGATTAAAGACATATACGTACGCATTGGAAACTCTTTACGAGAAGAAATAACGCATAGTACAAAATTAGCTTGTATCTCCAAAACTACACGTTGTATCTCGAAAAGAATTGTTGTGGCGTGTACGTCTTAACATGTAGCATCTAAAGAGAACCAAAAGGAGAATTTTCTTTCGTCAAAATTTTTCAGAAAATCACGTTTTAAGGAAATCCCGCATCGTGCGAAATTATCTTGTTTTTCCTAAACAACACGTTGTAAGTCGAAAAGCTTTCATGTTGCGTGTATGTCTACGTGTGTAGCCTCAAAAGAGAAGGCACAGGACAGTTTTCTCTCGAAAGGATATGTAAGAATACCACTTCATAAGGAAATACAGTTTTGCAGAGTAAAGACATATACGTACGCATTGGAAACTCTTTACGAGAAGAAATAACGCATAGTACAAAATTAGCTTGTATCTCCAAAACTACACGTTGTATCTCGAAAAGAATTGTTGTGGCGTGTACGTCTTAACGTGTAGCATCTAAAGAGAACCAAAAGGAGAATTTTCTTTCGTCAAAATTTTTCAGAAAATCACGTTTTAAGGAAATCCCGCATCGTGCGAAATTATCTTGTTTTTCCTAAACAACACGTTGTAAGTCGAAAAGCTTTCATGTTGCGTGTATGTCTAAGTGTGTAGCCTCAAAAGAGAAGGCACAGGACAGTTTTCTCTCGAAAGGATATGTAAGAATACCACTTCATAAGGAAATACAGTTTTGCAGAGTAAAGACATATACGTACACATTGGAAACTCTTTACGAGAAGAAATAACGCATAGTACAAAATTAGCTTGTATCTCCAAAACTACACGTTGTATCTCGAAAAGAATTATTGTGGCGTGTACGTCTTAAGATGTAGCATCTAAAGAGAACCAAAGGAGAATTTTCTTTCGTCAAAATTTTTCAGAAAATCACGTTTTAAGGAAATCCCGCATCGTGCGAAATTATCTTGTTTTTCCTAAACAACACGTTGTAAGTCGAAAAGCTTTCATGTTGCGTGTATGTCTACGTGTGTAGCCTCAAAAGAGAAGGCACAGGACAGTTTTCTCTCGAAAGGATATGTAAGAATACCACTTCATAAGGAAATACAGTTTTGCAGAGTAAAGACCTATACGTACGCATTGGAAACTCTTTACGAGAAGAAATAACGCATAGTACAAAATTAGCTTGTATCTCCAAAACTACACGTTGTATCTCGAAAAGAATTGTTGTGGCGTGTACGTCTTAACGTGTAGCATCTAAAGAGAACCAAAAGGAGAATTTTCTTTCGTCAAAATTTTTCAGAAAATCACGTTTTAAGGAAATCCCGCATCGTGCGAAATTATCTTGTTTTTCCTAAACAACACGTTGTAAGTCGAAAAGCTTTCATGTTGCGTGTATGTCTAAGTGTGTAGCCTCAAAAGAGAAGGCACAGGACAGTTTTCTCTCGAAAGGATATGTAAGAATACCACTTCATAAGGAAATACAGTTTTGCAGAGTAAAGACATATACGTACGCATTGGAAACTCTTTACGAGAAGAAATAACGCATCGTACAAAATTAGCTTGTATCTCCAAAACTACACGTTGTATGTCGAAAAGAATTGTTGTGGCGTGTACGTCTTAACATGTAGCATCTAAAGAGAACCAAAAGGAGAATTTTCTTTCGTCAAAATTTTTCAGAAAATCACGTTTTAAGGAAATCCCGCATCGTGCGAAATTATCTTGTTTTTCCTAAACAGCACGTTGTAAGTCGAAAAGCTTTCATGTTGCGTGTATGTCTAAGTGTGTAGCCTCAAAAGAGAAGGCACAGGACAGTTTTCTCTCGAAAGGATATGTAAGAATACCACTTCATAAGGAAATACAGTTTTGCAGAGTAAAGACATATACGTACGCATTGGAAACTCTTTACGAGAAGAAATAACGCATCGTACAAAATTAGCTTGTATCTCCAAAACTACACGTTGTATCTCAAAAAGAATTGTTGTGGCGTGTACGTCTTAACATGTAGCATCTAAAGAGAACCAAAAGGAGAATTTTCTTTCGTCAAAATTTTTCAGAAAATCACGTTTTAAGGAAATCCCGCATCGTGCGAAATTATCTTGTTTTTCCTAAACAACACGTTGTAAGTCGAAAAGCTTTCATGTTGCGTGTATGTCTAAGTGTGTAGCCTCAAAAGAGAAGGCACAGGACAGTTTTCTCTCGAAAGGATATGTAAGAATACCACTTCATAAGGAAATACAGTTTTGCAGAGTAAAGACATACGTACGCATTGGAAACTCTTTACGAGAAGAAATAACGCATAGTACAAAATTAGCTTGTATCTCCAAAACTACACGTTGTATCTCGAAAAGAATTGTTGTGGCGTGTACGTCTTAACATGTAGCATCTAAAGAGAACCAAAAGGAGAATTTTCTTTCGTCAAAATTTTTCAGAAAATCACGTTTTAAGGAAATCCCGCATCGTGCGAAATTATCTTGTTTTTCCTAAACAACACGTTGTAAGTCGAAAAGCTTTCAAGTTGCGTGTATGTCTAAGTGTGTAGCCTCAAAAGAGAAGGCACAGGACAGTTTTCTCTCGAAAGGATATGTAAGAATACCACTTCATAAGGAAATACAGTTTTGCAGAGTAAAGACATACGTACGCATTGGAAACTCTTTACGAGAAGAAATAACGCATAGTACAAAATTAGCTTGTATCTCCAAAACTACACGTTGTATCTCGAAAAGAATTGTTGTGGCGTGTACGTCTTAACATGTAGCATCTAAAGAGAACCAAAAGGAGAATTTTCTTTCGTCAAAATTTTTCAGAAAATCACGTTTTAAGGAAATCCCGCATCGTGCGAAATTATCTTGTTTTTCCTAAACAACACGTTGTAAGTCGAAAAGCTTTCATGTTGCGTGTATGTCTAAGTGTGTAGCCTCAAAAGAGAAGGCACAGGACAGTTTTCTCTCGAAAGGATATGTAAGAATACCACTTCATAAGGAAATACAGTTTTGCAGAGTAAAGACATATACGTACGCATTGGAAACTCTTTACGAGAAGAAATAACGCATCGTACAAAATTAGCTTGTATCTCCAAAACTACACGTTGTATCTCGAAAAGAATTGTTGTGGCGTGTACGTCTTAACATGTAGCATCTAAAGAGAACCAAAAGGAGAATTTTCTTTCGTCAAAATTTTTCAGAAAATCACGTTTTAAGGAAATCCCGCATCGTGCGAAATTATCTTGTTTTTCCTAAACAACACGTTGTAAGTCGAAAAGCTTTCATGTTGCGTGTATGTCTAAGTGTGTAGCCTCAAAAGAGAAGGCACAGGACAGTTTTCTCTCGAAAGGATATGTAAGAATACCACTTCATAAGGAAATACAGTTTTGCAGAGTAAAGACATATACGTACGCATTGGAAACTCTTTACGAGAAGAAATAACGCATCGTACAAAATTAGCTTGTATCTCCAAAACTACACGTTGTATGTCGAAAAGAATTGTTGTGGCGTGTACGTCTTAACATGTAGCATCTAAAGAGAACCAAAAGGAGAATTTTCTTTCGTCAAAATTTTTCAGAAAATCACGTTTTAAGGAAATCCCGCATCGTGCGAAATTATCTTGTTTTTCCTAAACAGCACGTTGTAAGTCGAAAAGCTTTCATGTTGCGTGTATGTCTAAGTGTGTAGCCTCAAAAGAGAAGGCACAGGACAGTTTTCTCTCGAAAGGATATGTAAGAATACCACTTCATAAGGAAATACAGTTTTGCAGAGTAAAGACATATACGTACGCATTGGAAACTCTTTACGAGAAGAAATAACGCATCGTACAAAATTAGCTTGTATCTCCAAAACTACACGTTGTATCTCGAAAAGAATTGTTGTGGCGTGTACGTCTTAACATGTAGCATCTAAAGAGAACCAAAAGGAGAATTTTCTTTCGTCAAAATTTTTCAGAAAATCACGTTTTAAGGAAATCCCGCAACGTGCGAAATTATCTTGTTTTTCCTAAACAACACGTTGTAAGTCGAAAAGCTTTCATGTTGCGTGTATGTCTAAGTGTGTAGCCTCAAAAGAGAAGGCACAGGACAGTTTTCTCTCGAAAGGATATGTAAGAATACCACTTCATAAGGAAATAGAGTTTTGCAGAGTAAAGACATATACGTACGCATTGGAAACTCTTTACGAGAAGAAATAACGCATCGTACAAAATTAGCTTGTATCTCCAAAACTACACTTTGTATCTCGAAAAGAATTGTTGTGGCGTGTACGTCTTAACATGTAGCATCTAAAGAGAACCAAAAGGAGAATTTTCTTTGTCAAAATTTTTCAGAAAATCACGTTTTAAGGAAATCCCGCATCGTGCGAAATTATCTTGTTTTTCCTAAACAACACGTTGTAAGTCGAAAAGCTTTCATGTTGCGTGTATGTCTAAGTGTGTAGCCTCAAAAGAGAAGGCACAGGACAGTTTTCTCTCGAAAGGATATGTAAGAATACCACTTCATAAGGAAATACAGTTTTGCAGAGTAAAGACATATACGTACGCATTGGAAACTCTTTACGAGAAGAAATAACGCATCGTACAAAATTAGCTTGTATCTCCAAAACTACACGTTGTATCTCGAAAAGAATTGTTGTGGCGTGTACGTCTTAACATGTAGCATCTAAAGAGAACCAAAAGGAGAATTTTCTTTCGTCAAAATTTTTCAGAAAATCACGTTTTAAGGAAATCCCGCATCGTGCGAAATTATCTTGTTTTTCCTAAACAACACGTTGTAAGTCGAAAAGCTTTCATGTTGCGTGTATGTCTAAGTGTGTAGCCTCAAAAGAGAAGGCACAGGACAGTTTTCTCTCGAAAGGATATGTAAGAATACCACTTCATAAGGAAATAGAGTTTTGCAGAGTAAAGACATATACGTACGCATTGGAAACTCTTTACGAGAAGAAATAACGCATCGTACAAAATTAGCTTGTATCTCCAAAACTACACGTTGTATCTCGAAAAGAATTGTTGTGGCGTGTACGTCTTAACATGTAGCATCTAAAGAGAATCAAAAGGAGAATTTTCTTTCGTCAAAATTTTTCAGAAAATCACGTTTTAAGGAAATCCCGCATCGTGCGAAATTATCTTGTTTTTCCTAAACAACACGTTGTAAGTCGAAAAGCTTTCATGTTGCGTGTATGTCTAAGTGTGTAGCCTCAAAAGAGAAGGCACAGGACAGTTTTCTCTCGAAAGGATATGTAAGAATACCACTTCATAAGGAAATAGAGTTTTGCAGAGTAAAGACATATACGTACGCATTGGAAACTCTTTACGAGAAGAAATAACGCATAGTACAAAATTAGCTTGTATCTCCAAAACTACACGTTGTATCTCGAAAAGAATTGTTGTGGCGTGTACGTCTTAACATGTAGCATCTAAAGAGAACCAAAAGGAGAATTTTCTTTCGTCAAAATTTTTCAGAAAATCACGTTTTAAGGAAATCCCGCATCGTGCGAAATTATCTTCTTTTTCCTAAACAACACGTTGTAAGTCGAAAAGCTTTCATGTTGCGTGTATGTCTAAGTGTGTAGCCTCAAAAGAGAAGGCACAGGACAGTTTTCTCTCGAAAGGATATGTAAGAATACCACTTCATAAGGAAATACAGTTTTGCAGAGTAAAGACATATACGTACGCATTGGAAACTCTTTACGAGAAGAAATAACGCATCGTACAAAATTAGCTTGTATCTCCAAAACTACACGTTGTATCTCGAAAAGAATTGTTGTGGCGTGTACGTCTTAACATGTAGCATCTAAAGAGAACCAAAAGGAGAATTTTCTTTCGTCAAAATTTTTCAGAAAATCACGTTTTAAGGAAATCCCGCATCGTGCGAAATTATCTTGTTTTTCCTAAACAACACGTTGTAAGTCGAAAAGCTTTCATGTTGCGTGTATGTCTAAGTGTGTAGCCTCAAAAGAGAAGGCACAGGACAGTTTTCTCTCGAAAGGATATGTAAGAATACCACTTCATAAGGAAATACAGTTATGCAGAGTAAAGACATATACGTACGCATTGGAAACTCTTTACGAGAAGAAATAACGCATCGTACAAAATTAGCTTGTATCTCCAAAACTACACGTTGTATCTCGAAAAGAATTGTTGTGGCGTGTACGTCTTAACATGTAGCATCTAAAGAGAACCAAAAGGAGAATTTTCTTTCGTCAAAATTTTTCAGAAAATCACGTTTTAAGGAAATCCCGCATCGTGCGAAATTATCTTGTTTTTCCTAAACAACACGTTGTAAGTCGAAAAGCTTTCATGTTGCGTGTATGTCTAAGTGTGTAGCCTCAAAAGAGAAGGCACAGGACAGTTTTCTCTCGAAAGGATATGTAAGAATACCACTTCATAAGGAAATACAGTTTTGCAGAGTAAAGACATATACGTACGCATTGGAAACTCTTTACGAGAAGAAATAACGCATCGTACAAAATTAGCTTGTATCTCCAAAACTACACGTTGTATCTCGAAAAGAATTGTTGTGGCGTGTACGTCTTAACATGTAGCATCTAAAGAGAACCAAAAGGAGAATTTTCTTTCGTCAAAATTTTTCAGAAAATCACGTTTTAAGGAAATCCCGCATCGTGCGAAATTATCTTGTTTTTCCTAAACAACACGTTGTAAGTCGAAAAGCTTTCATGTTGCGTGTATGTCTAAGTGTGTAGCCTCAAAAGAGAAGGCACAGGACAGTTTTCTCTCGAAAGGATATGTAAGAATACCACTTCATAAGGAAATAGAGTTTTGCAGAGTAAAGACATATACGTACGCATTGGAAACTCTTTACGAGAAGAAATAACACATAGTACAAAATTAGCTTGTATCTCCAAAACTACACGTTGTATCTCGAAAAGAATTGTTGTGGCGTGTACGTCTTAACATGTAGCATCTAAAGAGAACCAAAAGGAGAATTTTCTTTCGTCAAAATTTTTCAGAAAATCACGTTTTAAGAAAATCCCGCATCGTGCGAAATTATCTTCTTTTTCCTAAACAACACATTGTAAGTCGAAAAGCTTTCATGTTGCGTGTATGTCTAAGTGTGTAGCCTCAAAAGAGAAGGCACAGGACAGTTTTTTCTCGAAAGGATATGTAAGAATACCACTTCATAAGGAAATAGAGTTTTGCAGAGTAAAGACATACACGTACGCATTGGAAACTCTTTACGAGAAGAAATAACGCATAGTACAAAATTAGCTTGTATCTCCAAAACTACACGTTGTATCTCGAAAAGAATTGTTGTGGCGTGTACGTCTTAACATGTAGCATCTAAAGAGAACCAAAAGGAGAATTTTCTTTCGTCAAAATTTTTCAGAAAATCACGTTTTAAGAAAATCCCGCATCGTGCGAAATTATCTTCTTTTTCCTAAACAACACGTTGTAAGTCGAAAAGCTTTCATGTTGCGTGTATGTCTAAGTGTGTAGCCTCAAAACAGAAGGCACAGGACAGTTTTCTCTCGAAAGGATATGTAAGAATACCACTTCATAAGGAAATACAGTTTTGCAGAGTAAAGACATATACGTACGCATTGGAAACTCTTTACGAGAAGAAATAACGCATAGTACAAAATTAGCTTGTATCTCCAAAACTACACGTTGTATCTCGAAAAGAATTGTTGTGGCGTGTACGTCTTAACATGTAGCATCTAAAGAGAACCAAAAGGAGAATTTTCTTTCGTCAAAATTTTTCAGAAAATCACGTTTTAAGGAAATCCCGCATCGTGCGAAATTATCTTGTTTTTCCTAAACAACACGTTGTAAGTCGAAAAGCTTTCATGTTGCGTGTATGTCTAAGTGTGTAGCCTCAAAAGAGAAGGCACAGGACAGTTTTCTCTCGAAAGGATATGTAAGAATACCACTTCATAAGGAAATACAGTTTTGCAGAGTAAAGACATATACGTACGCATTGGAAACTCTTTACGAGAAGAAATAACGCATCGTACAAAATTAGCTTGTATCTCCAAAACTACACGTTGTATCTCGAAAAGAATTGTTGTGGCGTGTACGTCTTAACATGTAGCATCTAAAGAGAACCAAAAGGAGAATTTTCTTTCGTCAAAATTTTTCAGAAAATCACGTTTTAAGGAAATCCCGCATCGTGCGAAATTATCTTGTTTTTCCTAAACAACACGTTGTAAGTCGAAAAGCTTTCATGTTGCGTGTATGTCTAAGTGTGTAGCCTCAAAAGAGAAGGCACAGGACAGTTTTCGCTCGAAAGGATATGTAAGAATACCACTTCATAAGGAAATACAGTTTTGCAGAGTAAAGACATATACGTACGCATTGGAAACTCTTTACGAGAAGAAATAACGCATCGTACAAAATTAGCTTGTATCTCCAAAACTACACGTTGTATCTCGAAAAGAATTGTTGTGGCGTGTACGTCTTAACATGTAGCATCTAAAGAGAACCAAAAGGAGAATTTTCTTTCGTCAAAATTTTTCAGAAAATCACGTTTTAAGGAAATCCCGCATCGTGCGAAATTATCTTGTTTTTCCTAAACAACACGTTGTAAGTCGAAAAGCTTTCATGTTGCGTGTATGTCTAAGTGTGTAGCCTCAAAAGAGAAGGCACAGGACAGTTTTCTCTCGAAAGGATATGTAAGAATACCACTTCATAAGGAAATAGAGTTTTGCAGAGTAAAGACATATACGTACGCATTGGAAACTCTTTACAAGAAGAAATAACGCATAGTACAAAATTAGCTTGTATCTCCAAAACTACACGTTGTATCTCGAAAAGAATTGTTGTGGCGTGTACGTCTTAACATGTAGCATCTAAAGAGAACCAAAAGGAGAATTTTCTTTCGTCAAAATTTTTCAGAAAATCACGTTTTAAGAAAATCCCGCATCGTGCGAAATTATCTTCTTTTTCCTAAACAACACGTTGTAAGTCGAAAAGCTTTCATGTTGCGTGTATGTCTAAGTGTGTAGCCTCAAAAGAGAAGGCACAGGACAGTTTTCTCTCGAAAGGATATGTAAGAATACCACTTCATAAGGAAATACAGTTTTGCAGAGTAAAGACATATACGTACGCATTGGAAACTCTTTACGAGAAGAAATAACGCATAGTACAAAATTAGCTTGTATCTCCAAAACTACACGTTGTATCTCGAAAAGAATTGTTGTGGCGTGTACGTCTTAACATGTAGCATCTAAAGAGAACCAAAAGGAGAATTTTCTTTCGTCAAAATTTTTCAGAAAATCACGTTTTAAGGAAATCCCGCATCGTGCGAAATTATCTTGTTTTTCCTAAACAGCACGTTGTAAGTCGAAAGGCTTTCATGTTGCGTGTATGTCTAAGTGTGTAGCCTCAAAAGAGAAGGCACAGGACAGTTTTCTCTCGAAAGGATATGTAAGAATACCACTTCATAAGGAAATACAGTTTTGCAGAGTAAAGACATATACGTACGCATTGGAAACTCTTTACGAGAAGAAATAACGCATCGTACAAAATTAGCTTGTATCTCCAAAACTACACGTTGTATCTCGAAAAGAATTGTTGTGGCGTGTACGTCTTAACATGTAGCATCTAAAGAGAACCAAAAGGAGAATTTTCTTTCGTCAAAATTTTTCAGAAAATCACGTTTTAAGGAAATCCCGCATCGTGCGAAATTATCTTGTTTTTCCTAAACAACACGTTGTAAGTCGAAAAGCTTTCATGTTGCGTGTATGTCTAAGTGTGTAGCCTCAAAAGAGAAGGCACAGGACAGTTTTCTCTCGAAAGGATATGTAAGAATACCACTTCATAAGGAAATACAGTTTTGCAGAGTAAAGACATATACGTACGCATTGGAAACTCTTTACGAGAAGAAATAACGCATCGTACAAAATTAGCTTGTATCTCCAAAACTACACGTTGTATCTCGAAAAGAATTGTTGTGGCGTGTACGTCTTAACATGTAGCATCTAAAGAGAACCAAAAGGAGAATTTTCTTTCGTCAAAATTTTTCAGAAAATCACGTTTTAAGGAAATCCCGCATCGTGCGAAATTATCTTGTTTTTCCTAAACAACACGTTGTAAGTCGAAAAGCTTTCATGTTGCGTGTATGTCTAAGTGTGTAGCCTCAAAAGAGAAGGCACAGGACAGTTTTCTCTCGAAAGGATATGTAAGAATACCACTTCATAAGGAAATACAGTTTTGCAGAGTAAAGACATATACGTACGCATTGGAAACTCTTTACGAGAAGAAATAACGCATCGTACAAAATTAGCTTGTATCTCCAAAACTACACGTTGTATCTCGAAAAGAATTGTTGTGGCGTGTACGTCTTAACATGTAGCATCTAAAGAGAACCAAAAGGAGAATTTTCTTTCGTCAAAATTTTTCAGAAAATCACGTTTTAAGGAAATCCCGCATCGTGCGAAATTATCTTGTTTTTCCTAAACAACACGTTGTAAGTCGAAAAGCTTTCATGTTGCGTGTATGTCTAAGTGTGTAGCCTCAAAAGAGAAGGCACAGGACAGTTTTCTCTCGAAAGGATATGTAAGAATACCACTTCATAAGGAAATACAGTTTTGCAGAGTAAAGACATATACGTACGCATTGGAAACTCTTTACGAGAAGAAATAACGCATCGTACAAAATTAGCTTGTATCTCCAAAACTACACGTTGTATCTCGAAAAGAATTGTTGTGGCGTGTACGTCTTAACATGTAGCATCTAAAGAGAACCAAAAGGAGAATTTTCTTTCGTCAAAATTTTTCAGAAAATCACGTTTTAAGGAAATCCCGCATCGTGCGAAATTATCTTGTTTTTCCTAAACAGCACGTTGTAAGTCGAAAAGCTTTCATGTTGCGTGTATGTCTAAGTGTGTAGCCTCAAAAGAGAAGGCACAGGACAGTTTTGTCTCGAAAGGATATGTAAGAATACCACTTCATAAGGAAATACAGTTTTGCAGCGTAAAGACATATACGTACGCATTGGAAACTCTTTACGAGAAGAAATAACGCATCGTACAAAATTAGCTTGTATCTCCAAAACTACACGTTGTATCTCGAAAAGAATTGTTGTGGCGTGTACGTCTTAACATGTAGCATCTAAAGAGAACCAAAAGGAGAATTTTCTTTCGTCAAAATTTTTCAGAAAATCACGTTTTAAGGAAATCCCGCATCGTGCGAAATTATCTTGTTTTTCCTAAACAACACGTTGTAAGTCGAAAAGCTTTCATGTTGCGTGTATGTCTAAGTGTGTAGCCTCAAAAGAGAAGGCACAGGACAGTTTTCTCTCGAAAGGATATGTAAGAATACCACTTCATAAGGAAATACAGTTTTGCAGAGTAAAGACATATACGTACGCATTGGAAACTCTTTACGAGAAGAAATAACGCATCGTACAAAATTAGCTTGTATCTCCAAAACTACACGTTGTATCTCGAAAAGAATTGTTGTGGCGTGTACGTCTTAACATGTAGCATCTAAAGAGAACCAAAAGGAGAATTTTCTTTCGTCAAAATTTTTCAGAAAATCACGTTTTAAGGAAATCCCGCATCGTGCGAAATTATCTTGTTTTTCCTAAACAACACGTTGTAAGTCGAAAAGCTTTCATGTTGCGTGTATGTCTAAGTGTGTAGCCTCAAAAGAGAAGGCACAGGACAGTTTTCTCTCGAAAGGATATGTAAGAATACCACTTCATAAGGAAATACAGTTTTGCAGAGTAAAGACATATACGTACGCATTGGAAACTCTTTACGAGAAGAAATAACGCATCGTACAAAATTAGCTTGTATCTCCAAAACTACACGTTGTATCTCGAAAAGAATTGTTGTGGCGTGTACGTCTTAACATGTAGCATCTAAAGAGAACCAAAAGGAGAATTTTCTTTCGTCAAAATTTTTCAGAAAATCACGTTTTAAGGAAATCCCGCATCGTGCGAAATTATCTTGTTTTTCCTAAACAACACGTTGTAAGTCGAAAAGCTTTCATGTTGCGTGTATGTCTACGTGTGTAGCCTCAAAAGAGAAGGCACAGGACAGTTTTCTCTCGAAAGGATATGTAAGAATACCACTTCATAAGGAAATACAGTTTTGCAGAGTAAAGACATATACGTACGCATTGGAAACTCTTTACGAGAAGAAATAACGCATCGTACAAAATTAGCTTGTATCTCCAAAACTACACGTTGTATCTCGAAAAGAATTGTTGTGGCGTGTACGTCTTAACATGTAGCATCTAAAGAGAACCAAAAGGAGAATTTTCTTTCGTCAAAATTTTTCAGAAAATCACGTTTTAAGGAAATCCCGCATCGTGCGAAATTATCTTGTTTTTCCTAAACAGCACGTTGTAAGTCGAAAAGCTTTCATGTTGCGTGTATGTCTAAGTGTGTAGCCTCAAAAGAGAAGGCACAGGACAGTTTTCTCTCGAAAGGATATGTAAGAATACCACTTCATAAGGAAATACAGTTTTGCAGAGTAAAGACATATACGTACGCATTGGAAACTCTTTACGAGAAGAAATAACGCATCGTACAAAATTAGCTTGTATCTCCAAAACTACACGTTGTATCTCGAAAAGAATTGTTGTGGCGTGTACGTCTTAACATGTAGCATCTAAAGAGAACCAAAAGGAGAATTTTCTTTCGTCAAAAGTTTTCAGAAAATCACGGTTTAAGGAAATCCCGCATCGTGCGAAATTATCTTGTTTTTCCTAAACAACACGTTGTAAGTCGAAAAGCTTTCATGTTGCGTGTATGTCTAAGTGTGTAGCCTCAAAAGAGAAGGCACAGGACAGTTTTCTCTCGAAAGGATATGTAAGAATACCACTTCATAAGGAAATACAGTTTTGCAGAGTAAAGACATATACGTACGCATTGGAAACTCTTTACGAGAAGAAATAACGCATCGTACAAAATTAGCTTGTATCTCCAAAACTACACGTTGTATCTCGAAAAGAATTGTTGTGGCGTGTACGTCTTAACATGTAGCATCTAAAGAGAACCAAAAGGAGAATTTTCTTTCGTCAAAATTTTTCAGAAAATCACGTTTTAAGGAAATCCCGCATCGTGCGAAATTATCTTGTTTTTCCTAAACAACACGTTGTAAGTCGAAAAGCTTTCATGTTGCGTGTATGTCTAAGTGTGTAGCCTCAAAAGAGAAGGCACAGGACAGTTTTCTCTCGAAAGGATATGTAAGAATACCACTTCATAAGGAAATACAGTTTTGCAGAGTAAAGACATATACGTACGCATTGGAAACTCTTTACGAGAAGAAATAACGCATCGTACAAAATTAGCTTGTATCTCCAAAACTACACGTTGTATCTCGAAAAGAATTGTTGTGGCGTGTACGTCTTAACATGTAGCATCTAAAGAGAACCAAAAGGAGAATTTTCTTTCGTCAAAATTTTTCAGAAAATCACGTTTTAAGGAAATCCCGCATCGTGCGAAATTATCTTGTTTTTCCTAAACAACACGTTGTAAGTCGAAAAGCTTTCATGTTGCGTGTATGTCTAAGTTTGTAGCCTCAAAAGAGAAGGCACAGGACAGTTTTCTCTCGAAAGGATATGTAAGAATACCACTTCATAAGTAAATACAGTTTTGCAGAGTAAAGACATATACGTACGCATTGGAAACTCTTTACGAGAAGAAATAACGCATCGTACAAAATTAGCTTGTATCTCCAAAACTACACGTTGTATCTCGAAAAGAATTGTTGTGGCGTGTACGTCTTAACATGTAGCATCTAAAGAGAACCATAAGGAGAATTTTCTTTCGTCAAAATTTTTCAGAAAATCACGTTTTAAGGAAATCCCGCATCGTGCGAAATTATCTTGTTTTTCCTAAACAACACGTTGTAAGTCGAAAAGCTTTCATGTTGCGTGTATGTCTAAGTGTGTAGCCTCAAAAGAGAAGGCACAGGACAGTTTTCTCTCGAAAGGATATGTAAGAATACCACTTCATAAGGAAATACAGTTTTGCAGAGTAAAGACATATACGTACGCATTGGAAACTCTTTACGAGAAGAAATAACGCATCGTACAAAATTAGCTTGTATCTCCAAAACTACACGTTGTATCTCGAAAAGAATGGTTGTGGCGTGTACGTCTTAACATGTAGCATCTAAAGAGAACCAAAAGGCGAATTTTCTTTCGTCAAAATTTTTCAGAAAATCACGTTTTAAGGAAATCCCGCATCGTGCGAAATTATCTTGTTTTTCCTAAACAGCACGTTTTAAGTCGAAAAGCTTTCATGTTGCGTGTATGTCTAAGTGTGTAGCCTCAAAAGAGAAGGCACAGGACAGTTTTCTCTCGAAAGGATATGTAAGAATACCACTTCATAAGGAAATACAGTTTTGCAGAGTAAAGACATATACGTACGCATTGGAAACTCTTTACGAGAAGAAATAACGCATCGTACAAAATTAGCTTGTATCTCCAAAACTACACGTTGTATCTCGAAAAGAATTGTTGTGGCGTGTACGTCTTAACATGTAGCATCTAAAGAGAACCAAAAGGAGAATTTTCTTTCGTCAAAATTTTTCAGAAAATCACGTTTTAAGGAAATCCCGCATCGTGCGAAATTATCTTGTTTTTCCTAAACAACACGTTGTAAGTCGAAAAGCTTTCATGTTGCGTGTATGTCTAAGTGTGTAGCCTCAAAAGAGAAGGCACAGGACAGTTTTCTCTCGAAAGGATATGTAAGAATACCACTTCATAAGGAAATAGAGTTTTGCAGAGTAAAGACATATACGTACGCATTGGAAACTCTTTACGAGAAGAAATAACGCATCGTACAAAATTAGCTTGTATCTCCAAAACTACACGTTGTATCTCGAAAAGAATTGTTGTGGCGTGTACGTCTTAACATGTAGCATCTAAAGATAACCAAAAGGAGAATTTTCTTTCGTCAAAATTTTTCAGAAAATCACGTTTTAAGGAAATCCCGCATCGTGCGAAATTATCTTGTTTTTCCTAAACAACACGTTGTAAGTCGAAAAGCTTTCATGTTGCGTGTATGTCTAAGTGTGTAGCCTCAAAAGAGAAGGCACAGGACAGTTTTCTCTCGAAAGGATATGTAAGAATACCACTTCATAAGGAAATACAGTTTTGCAGAGTAAAGACATATACGTACGCATTGGAAACTCTTTATGAGAAGAAATAACGCATCGTACAAAATTAGCTTGTATCTCCAAAACTACACGTTGTATCTCGAAAAGAATTGTTGTGGCGTGTACGTCTTAACATGTAGCATCTAAAGAGAACCAAAAGGAGAATTTTCTTTCGTCAAAATTTTTCAGAAAATCACGTTTTAAGGAAATCCCGCATCGTGCGAAATTATCTTGTTTTTCCTAAACAGCACGTTGTAAGTCGAAAAGCTTTCATGTTGCGTGTATGTCTAAGTGTGTAGCCTCAAAAGAGAAGGCACAGGACAGTTTTCTCTCGAAAGGATATGTAAGAATACCACTTCATAAGGAAATACAGTTTTGCAGAGTAAAGACATATACGTACGCATTGGAAACTCTTTACGAGAAGAAATAACGCATCGTACAAAATTAGTTTGTATCTCCTAAACTACACGTTGCATCTCGAAAAGAATTGTTGTGGCGTGTACGTCTTAACATGTAGCATCTAAAGAGAACCAAAAGGAGAATTTTCTTTCGTCAAAATTTTTCAGAAAATCACGTTTTAAGGAAATCCCGCATCGTGCGAAATTATCTTGTTTTTCCTAAACAACACGTTGTAAGTCGAAAAGCTTTCATGTTGCGTGTATGTCTAAGTGTGTAGCCTCAAAAGAGAAGGCACAGGACAGTTTTCTCTCGAAAGGATATGTAAGAATACCACTTCATAAGGAAATAGAGTTTTGCAGAGTAAAGACATATACGTACGCATTGGAAACGCTTTACGAGAAGAAATAACGCATAGTACAAAATTAGCTTGTATCTCCAAAACTACACGTTGTATCTCGAAAAGAATTGTTGTGGCGTCTACGTCTTAACATGTAGCATCTAAAGAGAACCAAAAGGAGAATTTTCTTTCGTCAAAATTTTTCAGAAAATCACGTTTTAAGAAAATCCCGCATCGTGCGAAATTATCTTCTTTTTCCTCAACAACACGTTGTAAGTCGAAAAGCTTTCATGTTGCGTGTATGTCTAAGTGTGTAGCCTCAAAAGAGAAGGCACAGGACAGTTTTCTCTCGAAAGGATATGTAAGAATACCACTTCATAAGGAAATACAGTTTTGCAGAGTAAAGACATATACGTACGCATTGGAAACTCTTTACGAGAAGAAATAACGCATCGTACAAAATTAGCTTGTATCTCCAAAACTACACGTTGTATCTCGAAAAGAATTGTTGTGGCGTGTACGTCTTAACATGTAGCATCTAAAGAGAACCAAAAGGAGAATTTTCTTTCGTCAAAATTTTTCAGAAAATCACGTTTTAAGGAAATCCCGCATCGTGCGAAATTATCTTGTTTTTCCTAAACAACACGTTGTAAGTCGAAAAGCTTTCATGTTGCGTGTATGTCTAAGTGTGTAGCCTCAAAAGAGAAGGCACAGGACAGTTTTCTCTCGAAAGGATATGTAAGAATACCACTTCATAAGGAAATACAGTTTTGCAGAGTAAAGACATATACGTACGCATTGGAAACTCTTTACGAGAAGAAATAACGCATCGTACAAAATTAGCTTGTATCTCCAAAACTACACGTTGTATCTCGAAAAGAATTGTTGTGGCGTGTACGTCTTAACATGTAGCATCTAAAGAGAACCAAAAGGAGAATTTTCTTTCGTCAAAATTTTTCAGAAAATCACGTTTTAAGGAAATCCCGCATCGTGCGAAATTATCTTGTTTTTCCTAAACAACACGTTGTAAGTCGAAAAGCTTTCATGTTGCGTGTATGTCTAAGTGTGTAGCCTCAAAAGAGAAGGCACAGGACAGTTTTCTCTCGAAAGGATATGTAAGAATACCACTTCATAAGGAAATACAGTTTTGCAGAGTAAAGACATATACGTACGCATTGGAAACTCTTTACGAGAAGAAATAACGCATCGTACAAAATTAGCTTGTATCTCCAAAACTACACGTTGTATCTCGAAAAGAATTGTTGTGGCGTGTACGTCTTAACATGTAGCATCTAAAGAGAACCAAAAGGAGAATTTTCTTTCGTCAAAATTTTTCAGAAAATCACGTTTTAAGGAAATCCCGCATCGTGCGAAATTATCTTGTTTTTCCTAAACAACACGTTGTAAGTCGAAAAGCTTTCATGTTGCGTGTATGTCTAAGTGTGTAGCCTCAAAAGAGAAGGCACAGGACAGTTTTCTCTCGAAAGGATATGTAAGAATACCACTTCATAAGGAAATACAGTTTTGCAGAGTAAAGACATATACGTACGCATTGGAAACTCTTTACGAGAAGAAATAACGCATCGTACAAAATTAGCTTGTATCTCCAAAACTACACGTTGTATCTCGAAAAGAATTGTTGTGGCGTGTACGTCTTAACATGTAGCATCTAAAGAGAACCAAAAGGAGAATTTTCTTTCGTCAAAATTTTTCAGAAAATCACGTTTTAAGGAAATCCCGCATCGTGCGAAATTATCTTGTTTTTCCTAAACAACACGTTGTAAGTCGAAAAGCTTTCATGTTGCGTGTATGTCTAAGTGTGTAGCCTCAAAAGAGAAGGCACAGGACAGTTTTCTCTCGAAAGGATATGTAAGAATACCACTTCATAAGGAAATAGAGTTTTGCAGAGTAAAGACATATACGTACGCATTGGAAACTCTTTACGAGAAGAAATAACGCATCGTAAAAAATTAGCTTGTATCTCCAAAACTACACGTTGTATCTCGAAAAGAATTGTTGTGGCGTGTACGTCTTAACATGTAGCATCTAAAGAGAACCAAAAGGAGAATTTTCTTTCGTCAAAATTTTTCAGAAAATCACGTTTTAAGGAAATCCCGCATCGTGCGAAATTATCTTGTTTTTCCTAAACAACACGTTGTAAGTCGAAAAGCTTTCATGTTGCGTGTATGTCTAAGTGTGTAGCCTCAAAAGAGAAGGCACAGGACAGTTTTCTCTCGAAAGGATATGTAAGAATACCACTTCATAAGGAAATAGAGTTTTGCAGAGTAAAGACATATACGTACGCATTGGAAACTCTTTACGAGAAGAAATAACGCATCGTACAAAATTAGCTTGTATCTCCAAAACTACACGTTGTATCTCGAAAAGAATTGTTGTGGCGTGTACGTCTTAACATGTAGCATCTAAAGAGAACCAAAAGGAGAATTTTCTTTCGTCAAAATTTTTCAGAAAATCACGTTTTAAGGAAATCCCGCATCGTGCGAAATTATCTTGTTTTTCCTAAACAACACGTTGTAAGTCGAAAAGCTTTCATGTTGCGTGTATGTCTAAGTGTGTAGCCTCAAAAGAGAAGGCACAGGACAGTTTTCTCTCGAAAGGATATGTAAGAATACCACTTCATAAGGAAATACAGTTTTGCAGAGTAAAGACATATACGTACGCATTGGAAACTCTTTACGAGAAGAAATAACGCATCGTACAAAATTAGCTTGTATCTCCAAAACTACACGTTGTATCTCGAAAAGAATTGTTGTGGCGTGTACGTCTTAACATGTAGCATCTAAAGAGAACCAAAAGGAGAATTTTCTTTCGTCAAAATTTTTCAGAAAATCACGTTTTAAGGAAATCCCGCATCGTGCGAAATTATCTTGTTTTTCCTAAACAACACGTTGTAAGTCGAAAAGCTTTCATATTGCGTGTATGTCTAAGTGTGTAGCCTCAAAAGAGAAGGCACAGGACAGTTTTCTCTCGAAAGGATATGTAAGAATACCACTTCATAAGGAAATACAGTTTTGCAGAGTAAAGACATATACGTACGCATTGGAAACTCTTTACGAGAAGAAATAACGCATAGTACAAAATTAGCTTGTATCTCCAAAACTACACGTTGTATCTCGAAAAGAATTGTTGTGGCGTGTACGTCTTAACATGTAGCATCTAAAGAGAACCAAAAGGAGAATTTTCTTTCGTCAAAATTTTTCAGAAAATCACGTTTTAAGGAAATCCCGCATCGTGCGAAATTATCTTGTTTTTCCTAAACAACACGTTGTAAGTCGAAAAGCTTTCATGTTGCGTGTATGTCTAAGTGTGTAGCCTCAAAAGAGAAGGCACAGGACAGTTTTCTCTCGAAAGGATATGTAAGAATACCACTTCATAAGGAAATACAGTTTTGCAGAGTAAAGACATATACGTACGCATTGGAAACTCTTTACGAGAAGAAATAACGCATCGTACAAAATTAGCTTGTATCTCCAAAACTACACGTTGTATCTCGAAAAGAATTGTTGTGGCGTGTACGTCTTAACATGTAGCATCTAAAGAGAACCAAAAGGAGAATTTTCTTTCGTCAAAATTTTTCAGAAAATCACGTTTTAAGGAAATCCCGCATCGTGCGAAATTATCTTGTTTTTCCTAAACAACACGTTGTAAGTCGAAAAGCTTTCATGTTGCGTGTATGTCTAAGTGTGTAGCCTCAAAAGAGAAGGCACAGGACAGTTTTCTCTCGAAAGGATATGTAAGAATACCACTTCATAAGGAAATACAGTTTTGCAGAGTAAAGACATATACGTACGCATTGGAAACTCTTTACGAGAAGAAATAACGCATCGTACAAAATTAGCTTGTATCTCCAAAACTACACGTTGTATCTCGAAAAGAATTGTTGTGGCGTGTACGTCTTAACATGTAGCATCTAAAGAGAACCAAAAGGAGAATTTTCTTTCGTCAAAATTTTTCAGAAAATCACGTTTTAAGGAAATCCCGCATCGTGCGAAATTATCTTGTTTTTCCTAAACAACACGTTGTAAGTCGAAAAGCTTTCATATTGCGTGTATGTCTAAGTGTGTAGCCTCAAAAGAGAAGGCACAGGACAGTTTTCTCTCGAAAGGATATGTAAGAATACCACTTCATAAGGAAATACAGTTTTGCAGAGTAAAGACATATACGTACGCATTGGAAACTCTTTACGAGAAGAAATAACGCATAGTACAAAATTAGCTTGTATCTCCAAAACTACACGTTGTATCTCGAAAAGAATTGTTGTGGCGTGTACGTCTTAACATGTAGCATCTAAAGAGAACCAAAAGGAGAATTTTCTTTCGTCAAAATTTTTCAGAAAATCACGTTTTAAGGAAATCCCGCATCGTGCGAAATTATCTTGTTTTTCCTAAACAACACGTTGTAAGTCGAAAAGCTTTCATGTTGCGTGTATGTCTAAGTGTGTAGCCTCAAAAGAGAAGGCACAGGACAGTTTTCTCTCGAAAGGATATGTAAGAATACCACTTCATAAGGAAATACAGTTTTGCAGAGTAAAGACATATACGTACGCATTGGAAACTCTTTACGAGAAGAAATAACGCATCGTACAAAATTAGCTTGTATCTCCAAAACTACACGTTGTATCTCGAAAAGAATTGTTGTGGCGTGTACGTCTTAACATGTAGCATCTAAAGAGAACCAAAAGGAGAATTTTCTTTCGTCAAAATTTTTCAGAAAATCACGTTTTAAGGAAATCCCGCATCGTGCGAAATTATCTTGTTTTTCCTAAACAACACGTTGTAAGTCGAAAAGCTTTCATGTTGCGTGTATGTCTACGTGTGTAGCCTCAAAAGAGAAGGCACAGGACAGTTTTCTCTCGAAAGGATATGTAAGAATACCACTTCATAAGGAAATACAGTTTTGCAGAGTAAAGACATATACGTACGCATTGGAAACTCTTTACGAGAAGAAATAACGCATAGTACAAAAATTAGCTTGTATCTCCAAAACTACACGTTGTATCTCGAAAAGAATTGTTGTGGCGTGTACGTCTTAACATGTAGCATCTAAAGAGAACCAAAAGGAGAATTTTCTTTCGTCAAAATTTTTCAGAAAATCACGTTTTAAGGAAATCCCGCATCGTGCGAAATTATCTTGTTTTTCCTAAACAACACGTTGTAAGTCGAAAAGCTTTCATGTTGCGTGTATGTCTAAGTGTGTAGCCTCAAAAGAGAAGGCACAGGACAGTTTTCTCTCGAAAGGATATGTAAGAATACCACTTCATAAGGAAATACAGTTTTGCAGAGTAAAGACATATACGTACGCATTGGAAACTCTTTACGAGAAGAAATAACGCATCGTACAAAATTAGCTTGTATCTCCAAAACTACACGTTGTATCTCGAAAAGAATTGTTGTGGCGTGTACGTCTTAACATGTAGCATCTAAAGAGAACCAAAAGGAGAATTTTCTTTCGTCAAAATTTTTCAGAAAATCACGTTTTAAGGAAATCCCGCATCGTGCGAAATTATCTTGTTTTTCCTAAACAACACGTTGTAAGTCGAAAAGCTTTCATGTTGCGTGTATGTCTAAGTGTGTAGCCTCAAAAGAGAAGGCACAGGACAGTTTTCTCTCGAAAGGATATGTAAGAATACCACTTCATAAGGAAATACAGTTTTGCAGAGTAAAGACATATACGTACGCATTGGAAACTCTTTACGAGAAGAAATAACGCATCGTACAAAATTAGCTTGTATCTCCAAAACTACACGTTGTATCTCGAAAAGAATGGTTGTGGCGTGTACGTCTTAACATGTAGCATCTAAAGAGAACCAAAAGGAGAATTTTCTTTCGTCAAAATTTTTCAGAAAATCACGTTTTAAGGAAATCCCGCATCGTGCGAAATTATCTTGTTTTTCCTAAACAACACGTTGTAAGTCGAAAAGCTTTCATGTTGCGTGTATGTCTAAGTGTGTAGCCTCAAAAGAGAAGGCACAGGACAGTTTTCTCTCGAAAGGATATGTAAGAATACCACTTCATAAGGAAATACAGTTTTGCAGAGTAAAGACATATACGTACGCATTGGAAACTCTTTACGAGAAGAAATAACGCATCGTACAAAATTAGCTTGTATCTCCAAAACTACACGTTGTATCTCGAAAAGAATTGTTGTGGCGTGTACGTCTTAACATGTAGCATCTAAAGAGAACCAAAAGGAGAATTTTCTTTCGTCAAAATTTTTCAGAAAATCACGTTTTAAGGAAATCCCGCATCGTGCGAAATTATCTTGTTTTTCCTAAACAACACGTTGTAAGTCGAAAAGCTTTCATGTTGCGTGTATGTCTACGTGTGTAGCCTCAAAAGAGAAGGCACAGGACAGTTTTCTCTCGAAAGGATATGTAAGAATACCACTTCATAAGGAAATACAGTTTTGTCAGAGTAAAGACATATACGTACGCATTGGAAACTCTTTACGAGAAGAAATAACGCATCGTACAAAATTAGCTTGTATCTCCAAAACTACACGTGTATCTCGAAAAGAATTGTTGTGGCGTGTATGTCTTAACATGTAGCATCTAAAGAGAACCAAAAGGAGAATTTTCTTTCGTCAAAATTTTCAGAAAATCACGTTTTAAGGAAATCCCGCATCGTGCGAAATTATCTTGTTTTTCCTAAACAACACGTTGTAAGTCGAAAAGCTTTCATGTTGCGTGTATGTCTAAGTGTGTAGCCTCAAAGAGAAGGCACAGGACAGTTTTCTCTCGAAAGGATATGTAAGAAATACCACTTCATAAGGAAATACAGTTTTGCAGAGTAAAGACATATACGTACGCATTGGAAACTCTTTACGAGAAGAAATAACGCATAGTACAAAATTAGCTTGTATCTCCAAAACTACACGTTGTATCTCGAAAAGAATTGTTGTGGCGTGTACGTCCTTAACATGTAGCATCTAAAGAGAACATCAAAAGGAGAATTTTCTTTCGTCAAAATTTTTCAGAAAATCACGTTTTAAGGAAATCCCGCATCGTGCGAAATTATCTTGTTTTTCCTAAACAACACGTTGTAAGTCGAAAAGCTTTCATGTTGCGTGTATGTCTAAGTGTGTAGCCTCAAAAGAGAAGGCACAGGACAGTTTTCTCTCGAAAGGATATGTAAGAATACCCCTTCATAAGGAAATACAGTTTTGCAGAGTAAAGAACATATACGTACGCATTGGAAACTCTTTACGAGAAGAAATAACGCATCGTACAAAATTAGCTTGTATCTCCAAAACTACACGTTGTATCTCGAAAAGAATTGTTGTGGCGTGTACGTCTTAACATGTAGCATCTAAAGAGAACCAAAAAGGAGAATTTTCTTTCGTCAAAATTTTTCAGAAAAATCACGTTTTAAGGAAATCCCGCATCGTGCGAAATTATCTTGTTTTTCCTAAACAACACGTTGTAAGTCGAAAAGCTTTCATGTTGCGTGTATGTCTAAGTGTTGTAGCCTCAAAAGAGAAGGCACAGGACAGTTTCTCTCTCGAAAGGATATGTAAGAATACCACTTCATAAGGAAATACAGTTTTGCAGAGTAAAGACATATACGTACGCATTGGAAACTCTTTACGAGAAGAAATAACGCATCGTACAAAATTAGCTTGTATCTCCAAAACTACACGTTGTATCTCGAAAAGAATTGTTGTGGCGTGTACGTCTTAACATGTAGCATCTAAAGAGAACCAAAAGGAGAATTTTCTTTCGTCAAAATTGTTTCAGAAAATCACGTTTTAAGGAAATCCCGCATCGTGCGAAATTATCTTGTTTTCCTAAACAACACGTTGTAAGTCGAAAAGCTTTCATGTTGCGTGTATGTCTACGTGTGTAGCCTCAAAAGAGAAGGCACAGGACAGTTTTCTCTCGAAAGGATATGTAAGAATACCACTTCATAAGGAAATACAGTTTTTGCAGAGTAAAGACATATACGTACGCATTGGAAACTCTTTACGAGAAGAAATAACGCATCGTACAAAATTAGCTTGTATCTCCAAAACTACACGTTGTATCTCGAAAAGAATTGTTGTGGCGTGTATGTCTTAACAATGTAGCATCTAAAGAGAACCAAAAGGAGAATTTTCCTTTGGTCAAAATTTTTCAGAAAATCACGTTTTAAGGAAATCCCGCATCGTGCGAAATTATCTTGTTTTTCCTAAACAACACGTTGTAAGTCGAAAAGCTTTTCATGTTGCGTGTATGTCTAAGTGTGTAGCCTCAAAAGAGAAGGCACAGGGACAGTTTTCTCTCGAAAGGATATGTAAGAATTACCACTTCATAAGGAAATACAGTTTTGCAGAGTAAAGACATATACGTACGCATTGGAAACTCTTTACGAGAAGAAATAACGCATAGTACAAAATTAGCTTGTATCTCCAAAACTACACGTTGTATCTCGAAAAGAATTGTTGTGGCGTGTACGTCTTAACATGTAGCATCTAAAGAGAACCAAAAGGAGAATTTTCTTTCGTCAAAATTTTTTCAGAAAATCACGTTTTAAGGAAATCCCGCATCGTGCGAAATTATCTTGTTTTTTCCTAAACAACACGTTGTAAGTCGAAAAGCTTTCATGTTGCGTGTATGTCTAAGTGTGTAGCCTCAAAAGAGAAGGCACAGGACAGTTTTCTCTCGAAAGGATATGTAAGAATACCCCTTCATAAGGAAATACAGTTTTGCAGAGTAAAGACATATACGTACGCATTGGAAACTCTTTACGAGAAGAAATAACGCATCGTACAAAATTAGCTTGTATCTCCAAAACTACACGTTGTATCTCGAAAAGAATTGTTTGTGGCGTGTACGTCTTAACATGTAGCATCTAAAGAGAACCAAAAGGAGAATTTTCTTTCGTCAAAATTTTTCAGAAAATCACGTTTTAAGGAAATCCCGCATCGTGCGAAATTATCTTGTTTTTCCTAAACAACACGTTGTAAGTCGAAAAGCTTTCATGTTGCGTGTATGTCTACGTGGTGTAGCCTCAAAAGAGAAGGCCACAGGACAGTTTTCTCTCGAAAGGATATGTAAGAATACCACTTCATACGGAAATACAGTTTTGCAGAGTAAAGACATATACGTACGCATTGGAAACTCTTTACGAGAAGAAATAACGCATCGTACAAAATTAGCTTGTATCTCCAAAACTACACGTTGTATCTCGAAAAGAATTGTTGTGGCGTGTATGTCTTAACATGTAGCATCTAAAGAGAACCAAAAGGAGAATTTTCTTTCGTCAAAATTTTTCAGAAAATCACGTTTTAGGAAATCCCGCATCGTGCGAATTATCTTGTTTTTCCTAAACAACACGTTGTAAGTCGAAAAGCTTTCATGTTGCGTGTATGTCTAAGTGTGTAGCCTCAAAAGAGAAGGCACAGGACAGTTTTCTCTCGAAAGGATATGTAAGAATACCACTTCATAAGGAAATACAGTTTTGCAGAGTAAAGACATATACGCTACGCATTGGAAACTCTTTACGGAGAAGAAATAACGCATCGTACAAAATTAGCTTGTATCTCCAAAACTACACGTTGTATCTCGAAAAGAATTGTTGTGGCGTGTACGTCTTAACATGTAGCATCTAAAGAGAAACCAAAAGGAGAATTTTCTTTCGTCAAAAATTTTTCAGAAAATCACGTTTTAAGGAAATCCCGCATCGTGCGAAATTATCTTGTTTTTCCTAAACAACACGTTAGTAAGTCGAAAAGCTTTCATGTTGCGTGTATGTCTAAGTGTGTAGCCTCAAAAGAGAAGGCACAGGACAGTTTTCTCTCGAAAGGATATGTAAGAATACCACTTCATAAGGAAATACAGTTTTGCCAGAGTAAAGACATATACGTACGCATTGGAAACTCTTTACGAGAAGAAATAACGCATAGTACAAAATTAGCTTTGTATCTCCAAAACTACACGTTGTATCTCGAAAAGAATTGTTGTGTGGCGTGTACGTCCTTAACATGTAGCATCTAAAGAGAACCAAAAGGAGAATTTTCTTTCGTCAAAATTTTTCAGAAAATCACGTTTTAAGGAAATCCCGCATCGTGCGAAATTATCTTGTTTTTCCTAAACAACACGTTGTAAGGTCGAAAAGCTTTCATGTTGCGTGTATGTCTAAGTGTGTAGCCTCAAAAGAGAAGGGCACAGGACAGTTTTTCTCTCGAAAGGATATGTAAGAATACCCCTTCATAAGGAAATACAGTTTTGCAGAGTAAAGACATATACGATACCGCATTGGAAACTCTTTACGAGAAGAAATAACGCATCGTACAAAATTAGCTTGTATCTCCAAAACTACACGTTGTATCTCGAAAAGAATTGTTGTGGCGTGTACGTCTTAACATTGTAGCATCTAAAGAGAACCAAAAGGAGAATTTTCTTTCGTCAAAATTTTTCATGAAAATCACGTTTTAAGGAAATCCCGCATCGTGCGAAATTATCTTGTTTTCCTAAACAACACGTTGTAAGTCGAAAAGCTTTCATGTTGCGTGTATGTCTACGTGTGTAGCCTCAAAAGAGAAGGCACAGGACAGTTTTCTCTCGAAAGGATTTGTAAGAATACCACTTCATAAGGAGAATACAGTTTTGCAGAGTAACGACATATACGTACGCATTGGAAACTCTTTACGAGAAGAAATAACGCATAGTACAAAATTAGCTTGTATCTCCAAAACTACACGTTGTATCTCGAAAATGAATTGTTTGTGGCGTGTACGTCTTAACATGTAGCATCTAAAGAGAACCAAAAGGAGAATTTTCTTTCGTCAAAATTTTTCAGAAAATCACGTTTTAAAGGAAATCCCGCATCGTGCGAAATTATCTTGTTTTTCCTAAACAACACGTTGTAAGTCGAAAAGCTTTCATGTTGCGTGTATGTCTAAGGTGTGTAGCCTCAAAAGAGAAGGCAACAGGACAGTTTTCTCTCGAAAGGATATGTAAGAATACCACTTCATAAGGAAATACAGTTTTGCAGAGTAAAGGACATATACGTACGCATTGGAAACTCTTTACGAGAAGAAATAACGCATCGTACAAAATTAGCTTGTATCTCCAAAACTACACGTTGTATCTCGAAAAGAATTGTTTGTGGCGTGTACGTCTTAACATGTAGCATCTAAAGAGAACCAAAAGGAGAATTTTCTTTCGTCAAAATTTTTCAGAGAAAATCACGTTTTTAAGGTAATCCCGCATCGTGCGAAATTATCTTGTTTTTCCTAAACAACACGTTTGTAAGTCGAAAAGCTTTCATGTTGCGTGTAATGTCTACGTGTGTAGCCTCAAAAGAGAAGGCACAGGGACAGTTTTCTCTCGAAAGGATATGTAAGAATACCACTTCATAAGGAAAATACAGTTTTGCAGAGTAAAGACATATACGTACGCATTGGAAACTCTTACGAGAAGAAATAACGCATCGTACAAAATTAGCTTGTATCTCCAAAACTACACGTTGTATCTCGAAAAGAATTGTTGTGGCGGTGTATGTCTTAACATGTAGCATCTAAAGAGAACCAAAAGGAGAATTTTCTTTCGTCAAAATTTTTTCAGAAATCACGTTTTAAGGAAATCCCGCATCGTGCGAAATTATC